>NW_009929058.1:0-19397 GCF_000696875.1 Nestor notabilis
GGTCCCCCGCGAGCTCGGCAGCTCTCAGGAAGGTCAAAAGAAGAGTCGGTGTGTGAGCCCTGCCCTGCAACGCCACGTCCCGTCACGGGGGAGACAGCCCTGGCGGTGTGTGAGGGGAAGATGCCTCTGCAAGGACACCCGGGCTTTTCGGGCTTCGGGGTGCCTGTGAAGCTTCTTGCAGTCAGGACGCGCTCTGTGTCTATCGGTTTGGAGCAGGTTGAGTCCAGGAGACATACTGCTTGCCCACTGAATAGTGAGTGCTGCGTGTGCGCATTGGTTGTGCCTTACCAGTTTATTCAGGTAACAGGCTTTGCTTTAGCTCTTCTGAGTTATTTTCACAATGTGGCTTTTGTGAGTGCACAGCGTAAGTTGGCACCTAGATACAGTGTCTTTGGATTATTTGTCAACTCCTAACTGTTGAAATAGATCTTAAGATGAGGAGGTGAGGAGAGTGCAGGCATGTTGATAGTCCTGCATATCCCTGACGTCGGTCTTTGCCTGCTGAGTTCAAGTTTCCTCAGTATTTGGAAGTTCAGACACCCAGGCACCATGTGAACCATCTGGAAATGATGCCCAAGGCATCACTGGTGAATAAATTTAGTAGAATTGGTTCTGGTACAAAGCCTTGGAAAGACCAGGGGTGTTAGTTTCGTGGGCCAGGCTGCCAAGGCTGGCATCCAGTCATGCCCAAGCATTCTAGCCAGTCTGAGCTTCTGGTGTAGCTCCCAGTGCAATGTCTACTTCTGAACCTCTAGTTGGCTGAGGGATGCCATTTGGCGCACTGTGCAAAATTTTCTCTGCCAAATTACATTGCAGCTACCTGTAAGGTCCAGCAGGATAAGCTGCAATACCAGCTGTTTTAGTTTGACTGGGAGTTTACCTAGCTATTGCTCAAATATTTAGTGATAACTGGTTGCTGGTGGGGGTGTGCTTTTGGTATTTGTTATAGCTGTTACCTTAGCTTGCTTCTGTGTTGTGTGTGTTCTGGGATGGGAAGAGGAATAGCCTGAATTTACTTTTCTCCTCCAGTGTTGCAACAGTTTTGGAGTTTATTATGCAAACTAAGTTTTCTTCAATCATTTTCTGAGACTTTTTTTTTCTTTGAGAAAAATTTAGATTTGATTTATCTTAGGGATTTTGTACTGTGCTGAACTTTCTGATATGCATTCATGCTTTCTTGCTAGGCTTTGACATATTAATGTCTGAAATTGTTTCCTGGCCAGCTTTTCAAGTTCAGGCTCACTTGGAGGTTGCAATCTGTTTCTGTGTCTGCAGGTTGCTCTTACTTCTCTGAAAATTACATGTGTCCTTACTGCCTAAAGATGATTATGGGATTTTGTTCTTCCGAGCATCCATGTAGGAAGGACTGGAAAGGGGGTTGAAGGTTGCTTTGGTAAAGCTTGATCCACTGGGATGTGGTGTGGGATGCAAATTGCACAATGGTGAAGGGAATGTACCAGGGCCGTCTGTTGTTCCAGTGCCCACATGAAGCTGTTATCACCCTCTGCTGGTGGTGATGGTGGAAGGAAATGGGATGGTAGTGTCTGTGATGGAGAGACCCTCTAAGTGGCCAAAGCAGACTACCTGAGAGAGTCAAAGAGGTAGAGCTCTTTCTTTCTTCAGCAGGTAGAAAGAAAATATTTCTGGATTCTTTGGGATCTGAAGAAGTTACAGCTCAACAGAGGAAAGCCCCGCTTGCAAAAGTCTACTCTATTTTCATGCTGTTGTAGAGAGCTCCATGAGATCTGGTAGCTACTAAATCCTCCATAGCAACACAGGGGTGTTGGAGTCATGGCGGAGTAGGAGTGTGCCGTTAAGAGCTTGGAAAAGCTAACTGCTTTAAATTGCCCAAGCCTCATGATGTCATGGTAGCCAGATACAGATGCAGGTCTTCCAACACAGCGAGGATGGACTTCACGTAAATGGCATGGCTCTATTTTTTGATGGAGGCTGTAGTTTATAAGGGCAAACTTGGAGAGGATGAATCAGCTGGCAGTGATGGAACTAATGTGGGTAAGCTCAAGTGCTTTTCAACTGATAAGCCCTTGGAGCTTAGCTGTATCACCCAAAGAGAACAATTAGGACAGCAGTGCTCAGCTTGTAGGTCTTCAGCTGTTGGCAGCTTTGGAGCAGTTCAAGTGAGTCCATCATGTAACTGTCAGGGCTGAGCTGATGTCTGTTCACAGTAAACCAAATCCCTGCCTGTGGGTCGAATGATTCAACCTTGATGTAGACCAGGTATAGCTCTTCTGTGCAAGAGAACTTGAAGATCCCAAAGACTGACAGTCACCTGAGCTTGGTGTCCACCCTTCAAGGTGGCTAGTGTAGAGAGCTGGCAAGCCCAGTGTACTATATGTCTTCGGCCAGGTCCACAGGAGCTGTATTTTAATAGATGTGACTATGCCATAGCTTGGCTTTTTACCAAAAATTGCCTCCCATAGCATTCAAGATGAGACAAGAACACGCTATTTTGTATGTGACTCCCCAGTACACCCTGGTCCATGTAAGTTGCAAAGAAGAGAAAGACTGTTAGCAGAGTTTTGAAACTTCTTTTGTAATTAGGCTCTCACATCATTCCACAAGCATACCTGATCTGTTGCCTGCACTGTATTTGGAAAATGTTCTGGGATTCCAGAGGCTGCCTTGGCAGTAGGGAAAAAAAGCTGAGACTTCTTGTGGGAGAGAAGGGAAAAATAAAGGGGTAGACAGGGGTGGAAAGTTCAGTGAGACAACAGAAGTGATTAATTAAACAGAAAGTTACATAGTGCAATAGCCTGCCCCAGAGTGGTGTGCTTAGTTATACAAATATGTTTTGATTCTGTATCACAGAGATCAAGTGCAATTACAGTATTTTCTGTGGATGTAATCTAATCTTATGCTGTTTGCTTTGGGGTTTTTTTCCAATTGATTTACAGGCAATTGAGATTTGCTGCTACAGGAGCAAATATATCAGAGGTCAGCTTAATATCATTGTGATACATGGTTTGCTGTACTATCCCTACTCTTTCTAGGGATTTCAGCACAGGACTGAACTCTGGGGTGATGAAACTGTCCTGCTGGAATTGCAGGAATTTGACCGCAACCTAGTGCATGCGTTTACTAAGTTCCACCTTAAAATGAGTTAATGTTGCACATATTACTCATGAGAGAAGGCTGTTCCAGAAGTTTGCTCCTCTGATAGCTAGAAATCTAATTCCCAGCCTACGTTTATTCATTAATTTGAATGTCAGTTATCACAAACTGAAAAGGACACTTTATAAATGTTAATTGGTAGCTTAGTATGAAATTGAAAGTTTATAAAGGGTTTATCACAAATTGCAAATTTCATTTAGCAAGAGGGCTGGGAGAAAGGGACCTTGAGAGACCTCCAGCCTCCATCCCAAGGCAGATCCAGCCCTGCCTGTGCCATTTCTGACATACGTTCTGTAACTGTTTTAAAGTTGTCATGGTGGGAAGATTCTGCCACCTCCCTGTCTGACTGAGCCCAGTGCTCTGCTCTCCTCCCTGCTGCACAGCTTTTGTAAGAGTCCTGCTCTTCTGCCACTTTCATAGGGAACACTTCCTCCACCTTTGAAGCAGCATCTCTAAAGACCATTATCATGCCTCCCTGCTTCTTTTCACCTTCCAATTGTTCTTACTGCCCTCCTTTGGATTCTCACGGCTGTGCATGCCTGAAGTGTGGTATCTGTGGTTGGACACAACTCCTCAGCTTAATGGTGGCTGTCCTCTTGCTTGTACACCCTTATGCAAGGATTGCCTTTTCACAACAGCTCTTTCCCCCCCTCCCCGCCCTGTAACCTGCTGGTACTAATCAATGGAGCTGCTTCCTAGTAATCTCTGTCCTACACAACTGGCTGCTTCTGCATCAATGCAATTAATGGATTGCTTGGGATTTTTTTCCACTCATATCTGTTTGAAGTGGCCATTGCTTTTAATCGGCACTTGCAAGTGGCAGATCATGAGCTCTTTTACCACTGCTCATGATTCCAGGCTGGCAGTTCACAGGGAACTTGGAGTGGAATGATGAGCAGCAGAGATACCAACTGTGGCAGACATACTTTTTGTTTAGTTCAGAGGAGTAACCAGCATCATAATTAAACCCCAGGGCAGCTATTGAAATGGAGTTAATTTTTGTAAACAGAGTTAAAACTGTACCATTATTTGGCTGTGAGTGAGAGCTAGAGGTGTAATTAAAACCCATGCACACTTTGGAGTGGCTGACACTAGGGTTTGTTGTCTGTTTACCTGCAATCTCACAGTTGGCAGAAAAACAAGGAGGAAATGAGATTGTTCTTTTTGCTCGTATGTATAGACTAGACTGGCTCTTAATGCAGGGAGTAAAACCCCACAGCTTCAGGGAGCTTGATGGACAGAAAAACCTGGTAGTCATTTTGAAATGAGAGATTAAAGACCTCCTCTCTGCTCTGTGGGGGACGGTTCTGGGGCTCCCGGGCGCTGCTGTGAAGGTGATCCGGGGAGAATTACAAAGTGGTGAAGCCTGTGAGCTGGCTCTCAGTTCCTGAGGCCTCAGTAACCCTACGAGAGGTGCTTGAAGCATAGGTGCTTGCCTGCTGCTCTGCTTCAGCTGTGCGTGCGAAATTCCCCATATGAAAGGCCTGTGAAGAAGCAGTGTGTTTGTAGGTAGGGTTTGTCTTCCGTGCAAGCAGTACAACTTTCTCTACTTAGAAGTGGCACCAGTGTCTGGTTTTCAGCTTTTCTAATGCTGTCGATTGTGCCAGTACTTCTCTGCTGTTTATAACTTGCTAAACTTAACAATCAGAATGGAAATATGCCCTGGTGTGATTCGGTTTTGTTTTGGTGAGGTTTTGTGTGTTCTTTTTCTGGTTTTGGGTTTGTTTGGGTTTTTTTGTTTGTTTTTTTTTTTGTAAAATTCATTTAATGTCCTTTTTTTTTTTTTTTTAATAGATATATATATATAAATACATACATTATCCAAACCACTTTTCTGTGATATTGCTACACTGAAAGTGCAGTAATCAAAAGTATAGCAAAGAATACCAAATGTTCCAGTTGTCCAGCTTTTAGTGAGTAATGCCTCATCTTGAACAGCTATTGAGAATGGGTTTGGATTTTTTTCTTCTGGAAGAATGAGACAACGTATAAAGCTGTTTCACACGTGCTCAACACCCATCCTATTTCTTTTGTCTTGCAGCTTTTGGATTGGAGCAAGGGGTTAAGAATCAACAGCAATTGAAAAGCACAAAGCTGCAAGATGTCAGGCCGAAGTGGGAAGAAGAAAATGTCCAAACTCTCACGCTCAAGCAGGGCAGGTGTTATTTTCCCTGTGGGGAGAATGATGCGCTACTTAAAGAAGGGAACATACAAGTACCGGATAGGTGTTGGAGCACCAGTTTACATGGCAGCCGTCATAGAGTACCTAGCAGGTAAACCAGGAACCTGATCCTGGAAGTGCTGATCACACAAAGAAACCAGAGATATCCATGGAATGGGATACGAACGTGTTCAGCACTTCTGAAACTCAGGCTCTGCAAGTGCAGTACTGATTTGTTGAAATTCACTTCAAATGTTAAGAAGATGAATTTGCTTCTTGAAGAGGCTGAGGATGGAAATTTTCTCCTTTAGAGGCACCATGCTTGGAAGGATTATTTTTTTATTGCTTTGCAGAGTGAGGAGTCACATCTAGGTAGTTTCTGTCCAAGAGAAAACTGATGTGAATTAGGCTTTTGATACACCTGGATGCAACAGGAGAAAAGAGCGCAAACTCACCTTGTGCACCTGTTGTGCTTTTTAAGTGAGCAAACTGTTTCTCTGTCTGCATTTCTCCTCGGAGAACAGCGTTAAAGTGTTATGAAATATGGAGGTTGTTCATTTGGCTTGCCTAAGTATATAAAAGAAGTGTTTCAGGGTTTAAATCTTCCCACATACCTGAGGTTTTCCTCCCTTTCTGAAACTGACCTCAGAGGAAGGGGCAGATGTCACATGGTGATACAATATACTGCAATATACTGTGATGTATATTGTAATATTTCACTGGCCTATGATCATACCTGCTTGGTTTCTATTTAATTGTGGAAAATGGCACCTTAGCAAATTGTTACAACTCCCGGTGCAGAGAGGATTCTCGTTCAGGTTATTTAGGCATTACAGATCAAGACTGAGGTGCATTAGAGAATCTATGAGGAGTCACAAGCCTGGATGAAACTAGCTGAGTGAGTTGTGTTTCAGGAGCGTAGTTTATTCTAGAGTGGCGTGGAAGAAGCTTGCATGGAGCCTGGTTGTCCATGTAACAGCATGCCAGTCTTTATGTAAACATTGCTGTCTGTTTTTTACACATGAAACCCTGTTCTTGCTACCAGGCAATAAAAAGCACTATTTTCTTTCAAAATCTGAAATAGTGATAATTTCACTATGACAACTAAATTTCTGATGATGCCTAATAGCATGTTACAGAAATGTCCACATTTCTGCTGATTAATTGCAGGATGAGAATTGATTTTTTTTAATTTTTTTTTTTTCTGAGGCTACTTCTGGAGTTGGAGTGAAAAAGTATTGCTTATGCGAAAGAAATGCAAGCAAAATGTTTAAAGTTGCATTTATGTTAACCCCCAGCTTCTTCAAGAGCCAAGTCCAGAAAATGAGCTGGTTTTAAAATAAAACAAAACGCCACTGAAAAGCAGAGTCAAAATCCAAGATGATGAGCATTTCTTCCACTTTGTTTTTTCCTGTGTAAGAACAAACATTGATGTTATTTGATCAGAAAGATCAGTTCTTTAAGTGGTTTTGGAAGAGATCTTTTACTACATTAAGAACATATGTATATTTGCACAATCCGGTTTCATACATTAAAAATGAAGTCTTGTAACTGCAGAAATCTCTCTCAGTGGAGCTTGTGCAGTTGTGCGGTACTGGGGAAGTCCTTGGCTTACAGAGCTTGCTTAGCTGTTTGCAACAGAGTGCTGCTCAGCAAGGGTTCTTCAGTGGCTGCAGGGACTTAGGGGGAAAGGTAGAGATGGAGGATTCATCTTGTAGCTCCCCTGCTCTACCACAGTGATTTTCAGTCTTGTTTTTGTTGATATACCTCTCTATGTTTTCTAGCGGTGGTTCAGGAATGTCATAAATATGAATTCCTCTGTAATAAGATGTGTTAGCTTGACTTTATCATCAACTGTGAGTCACTTAGAAGTCATCTGCAGACTCCTGGATGTCTGGGTATTGCAAGATGAAAACCATATCACCTGAGGTTTGGAAACTGCAGTAACTTCTATAACTGAATAAGGTGCTGCATAGTGACTCTGCTGGCCTTCAGTCTGGAGAGGAATATATTTTTTTTTTCTTTACACGCTCCCCAGGGGTCCATAGCATTCAGAGGAGTTTCTAGAATAAACATTTAGGGATGCTTGTTCTGAGCTCTGGCGATTATTACAAGGTGTAATAATAAATTGTCAACAGCACATCTAGTGTGCACAGCATTTTGGTACTGTAGACTGAGTTACAGTCATCGTTTTATAACACACAGTGCAGCACTGTTTACCTGTTACCTGAACTAGAACCATGTATATCTTGGCTCTGTTTCTGGCTAGTAAGTGTGGTTTAAATTAAATCATTAATATGGTAAGGGCAGATTACGTGTGCGCCTACACTTTGTTTTAGAGAAGAATGTGTAGTCAACCAGGCAAGGAAATTGCTAGAGCTGTAGGCTGGGGGCCCACATAAAATGTAAGGAAATGCTATTCTAAGCTGCTTGGTTCAACAGAGAGAGAACCCCATCTTGTCCCAACCCTGTGTTTGTTGTAATAGGATGGAGTCATGTTTCTGAACGGATACCTATTGCTTGTGGATAATGGTCTTTCCAAACCAAAGTTTCTGTGCTCTACCCAGAGTTTTGTTTGAAAAGATTACAAAGGTGGATAGTTTAATTAAAAACCACTGTTGCAACATCAAATCCTCTATGTTTGTGTGAATATAGTCTTTGGTTTTGTGAAGCCTTTAGAAACAAAATGTGCTTTCCAAGGCTGTTGTCAAAAGGGGTATTATATGCCAAACTGGTAACATTTATTAACTTCATCTGATACTTCCTATTAGAAATTCCAGTTTTCTCTCATGGAGTTGCAACTATGAAATGCCTACTCAGGCTGAAAGCCTGCATACAGGGGAACTGCTTCAGAGTAGATCTGGGAGGGTGGGAGTAAGGGAGTCTGGTTCTTCAACTGTTTCACAGATGCAGATTGAACCATATTTTTGTGCTATGTGAAAACATTAATCAGGACTTCTCCTCTAAATGCCTGGGTGCTTCTCTGTGTTTGAGCAGAGCCTTGATGCTTTACAAAAGGGGAATGGTAGTCTCTGCCATCTCAGAGAAATCTGCTCTCTTTGGCCAAGCTGTAACTCTGAAAATACACAGGTTGCTTAGGCTCAGCAGAGACTTCTTTGATTTTAACAGCTAAAATTTCCAAAGACTTGGTCCTCACTGAGCATGTTCCAGCCTCTCTCAGCGCCCGGTGCTGCCCAGGCTGCCTATTCTTGTGTCCCTAGAATGACAGTGTGTGCCTCAACCTTTCAGCTCCAACATGTGGCAGGACTGTTCATGGGCCACTGCACGCAGTGGCTGAGCATGCTTCAGCCCATGGCTGCTGGTGCTCAGAATAACTTTCACTGCTGTCCCTGGCTGCTCCTGGTCACAGCACAGAGCAGGGAGTGGGCTTTCTGTGGTCTCAGCGGTACTGGGCAGCACGAAGGAGGAAGCTCTCTAATGGGAAGGCAGAAGCCACGCAGAGGTGGGTGGCAAGAGGTCTGGGACTGACAGCAGGGAGTACATGAATAGGAGTTGAAGGAGAGGCTAATCCTACTTGTGGGGTGGGAAGGGCAGGCTGGAATTAACTGGATAGGCAGACTAGGAGACTGGGAACAGGTTCCACACTGGTGAGAGAAGGAAAGTGAGAATGGATCATAACCTTCTGGGGAAATGATGATTATGGGAAAAGAATATTGATGCTGGAGACAGAGCCATGGATGGAAAGCTGAACTGATGACCAGAGGGAAGGAGCGTCCAAAAATCCTGACAGGATGCTGCAGGGTAAGTTGGAAAAATAGGGCATAGATGAAGGACTGGATGGAGAGGGTGCTGAAAATGAAGAACCTAGAAAGGAAGATTGAGCCTGAGTATTACTACAACTGATAAGAGTAGGTGGGAGGGAGGAATGGAGACTGTCCAGGAAAGGCAGCTGAGGTAGGAGTTTCATGTGTGGATTGTCAAGGAAAGGAAAATGGGCTATGGAGCTGGGAGAGCAAGTCATGGCTGGGTAGATGAGGCTGGAAGGGTCAAACAGGACCAGGACTGTCTGATGGCATACAACCAGGGTCTAGCATGGACCAGCAATTCTCATGCAAGCCATCAATTGTGCATGTGGTCTGTTGATGGCCTATAGTTGTATTGCCCTGAAGCACTGAGCCTTTTGACTAGCATTATCCAGGTGGTGCATATATGTCTTGAGCATCCTTATTCCCAGTTGCCACGTGCTTCAGACTGCCTCTTGGCTTTGATGCAAGTTCTTTTTCATGAGCCACTAGATGCCCATTTTTCCCCTTGTATGCAGATTTGATTGTGGCTGCACCAAAACCATTATCAGTGCCAAATCTGGGCTTTAGCTTAGCAACCCCACTGTTAAAATGCCGGCTATCACCACAATGTATTTCAAGAAGAGGTACTTTTACCTTGACTGATTAGCTACTGCGAGGATGTGAGGAAGATCTCATTGGTGTTCTAAGGCTTTCTTTTTTTTCTTCCATAATATCTCTATGCTATTTTTATATCTTAGGCTTGAAAATCATATTGCAAAAGTGCAGCTTAATTCCTATCCAGAAAGTTGTGTTTGCTGGAACAGTGTTGGGCTCCACTGGCTTCAGAGTTGAAACTCCATGAAAAATGGGCCTCAATCCCATTGGATTTATGGACTTTGCAACAGACACATGGCAGACTATGCTCTTAGTGTGCATGGGCCTGACTACAATCATCATCATCTAAATCAAACATCAACTGCATATGTCCCATAATGCATGTTCCCAAAATGTAGGCAAAGAATACAGATACCTCTTGATTAGGAAGCAGAAGACATGTGAATGGTGTGCCGGTCAGAGGAACTCATGGAAGATGTCAGTGGTAAGCCATCTTCTCTAAATTAGGGCAGAACACACCACCAGCAAATACTTCTTCCTTCAAAGGAGATCAACTGCCACACTCTTCTGTCTGTTGTACTCATCTGCCATCAAGAGACAAATCAAGCAAATACTTTTTCACTTGCAAATGGAGGACAAAGGACTCCATCATCTGACCCATCTTTCATAGCAAAGGTGTTAGTGGTAGATTTGTATGTGGTAGCATAACAGGAACCGTTACAATTTATCCTGAAGGAGAACTGGAAAATAACCTGTTTGCAATCTTTCCAATTCTGCTATCAAAAGTTCTTGTACACCTTTCTTATCAGTCCATCTGAGTACTTCACAAAAGCAGCTGAGCTCAGCAGAACAAATAGCTTTGGCCTGGCTAGGATGCTTTTAGTTCGCAGACACTCCTAAATCTGTTGATCCATCAGCTAAAGAAACCTTTTTTTTTTTTTCTGTATGTCACAGGATAAGAAATTGTAATCCCATTCAGGTCGTAGCTTGACTGCTGCTTGTGACACTTGGAATACAGTTATGGTCTTCCCTGATCCCGAGTGCTTATCAAACAGGAGAAAGGCTCCTTTTAAAATACCAGGTGTTGTGTAGAGTCAGTGGATAGCTCTGGGCATTACCCTGTTGACCAGCATTTGATGTCTGTCTGAGGCCTAGGTACACTGTGGAGTGCGTAAATGAGCTAGTTTGCTTGTAGCCGTCTGCACTGAAGATGTCTGAATTTGAAGTTATGCTTCCAGTGTAGAAGGCATTTTTCTGCATTTTGAATCTTAATGGAAGTAAGATTACTTCCGTATTTCGTTTTAATTCTTAATGTCTGCTGCTAAGAGCATGTAAAGTAAAACCAACATATGTCTGAGAATATCAAGATGCCCAATTTCAAGGTAGCTTGATATAGTACAGGACTTTGTTATAGGACCTATATTCTTATACTAGTCTTCTTGGAGTGTATAACCTCAGCTGTCAGAATGAATCTACTTGAAATGTAAAGCAGTTTCTTTAGGAATCTGTTATTATCAGCAGAGGCTGTGAAAACTGAACCCTCCAGATTTGATGTTGAACTTTGCAAGTGCCATTTTATATTCTGAAGATTGTAAGTCCCTGCCTCCAGCGTAAGAAAAATATGCGTATAAACAATCGTTTGAGGGAGGTAAGGCAATTATTCACCTATGCAAACAATTGACATCCTTTGCTAAGTTATGTGTATATTCCACAGTCTGCTATACATCATCTCTGCCTTGGATTCCCTTCTTTCTGGTGTCCTGTGGCAGATGGCTGGCATTTGAGTGTTCTGCGTTTTTTGCTCTTAACATTAGGCAAGAGGACATTTGAGTGCACCATCAGGATGCTGCTGGCCAAAGGACCCAGAACCTGGGGGACTGGGGTGAGCATACAGGTAGCAGGATGTGCCTGTTGGCACATCTGAAAGAACTTCAGTTACTGCACAGGTAAGTATGTGTTGCCTTTTTATTTCCCTGATGCAGTTTTCCTCTGCTATCAGCACACATCTGCAAAATCCACTGGAGAAGTCCGAGTTTCTTTTCTTGCTTTATGCTGGTCTGCACGATGGATCTGCAATCTGTTCCTGTTGTCTGCTGCTGTATTAGCTCCACTGCCAGAGGTCTGGGAAGAGGGTCTGAAACTTCCAGCCTTGCAGCCCTGCTGGGGTGAATATAGCTGGCTTATGCAGGATCTCTGTTCAGTCTCCTCCTTTAAAGTCCAAGTCAGATGCTTCAAAGTTATGAAATGCTAGAGCCAAGGTTGCTGCCCTAACTTTTAACGTAGGCAGGGCGTGTGTTTGTGATGTGATACTGTTTCTGATTGTCTGATCACGCACTGCTTTTTCTTCGTGGCAGTGGCCTTACTGTTACAACCACAGTTCTTTTATTTCCTAAAATTTAAGTGCTTGTCTTTGCAAATTTGATAATGTTTCTTGAAACTTTGGCATGAATGTCAGATTTTCAGCAGACAGTGCCTGTTTCTTAAATAATTCACCATGAATATGCACATGATTTAAAAAACGTCTTTTACATCTTCAACATTCAGTTAAATATGTATGCTGTATAGTAGTGAAAACTGGATGACAAGTATGTAGTTTTGTTATTCTAACTGAATGAAATTGAAGGCTTGTATTTTTCACATGAATTGAGAGCTAAACCTCATGTTGAAATCCCTTGAATTTTAGCCAAAGAGCATTATGTAGATTTCAGGTATATTTTTCATGGAAGTTCTTCTTTTTAAGAATAGCTACAGTTCTTTATTTGGTTTATAAAAAGGAGTAAGATATCATTAAAAGGACACTGATGGGCTGTAATTTTCTTATCCCTGTTATGTAAAAACAAACCCAAAAACCAGAAGACAGGGACACTGGATACTTTTCAAATGAAAGAAGGTGTAGATATTATTGTTATGATTATTTGGAGCAAAACTATTCCCTTCCTTCCTTCCTACTCAGTGTTTCAGTGGAATTCTTACATGAGAAATAACTTCTGAGTAGGAGCCACACTGTATAAGTTAATGAATTATCATGACTGCTACAGATCAAATAAACTCAGAAAGATTTGTCTGTTTCTTCTATAATAAATAGAAAAAGCTCAGCAACTTTAATCACAGTATAGATGTTACTGCAGATTTAGAGAAAATACTTTTGAAGTGACTTCCTCTTCCCAGAGTTGCAGAAGAAACTTTCAACCAATAGTTCATGTACCGAAGCTCTTGCATTGTCTCTGCTTGCATCTAAGTCAAACCTCTTTTATCTTGTTCTGAAATGAAGCTTCTCACAGATTTTCAATGCCCTTTAATGCGGAATTACAGCATTGCTTGGTTAGTTTGTTGGCTTTCCAAGTATTTCTTTAAATGCACCTCAGTCTTTGTCTTACCTGGTCCTGAGAATCCTTGCTGTTTTGTCCTGTCTGTACTAGGTTTGGGGTTTCATTGCATGCTTTGCTGTTCTAATGTTTACAGATTACTGCTCGATTTTGGGCTACTGATGTATGTTTTTATAGGGTGTTTCTTTTATTTATTTCTTTTTGGTTTTGAAGAGAATTCTGACTGGCTTGTTAAAGAAGTTATCTGAATTAAGCTTAGCGTATTTTCTGCAAGCTATCCTTTAGGGAATTAGGAAGAACAAATTATTTTATGTAAATTTACAAATACATGGAGTGTGTGGTTTGGTTTCTGCCTTTCTGTAGCAAAGACCATTTAAAACAAGAAACACCCCTACAAAGGGAAATGGATACGAAGAAGGAATGTAAAATGTGTATATAGGGTGTGCATAAACTGCATTTTTTTACTAATTTTTATCTCAATGTGTTTACAGCTGAAATTCTAGAATTAGCAGGAAATGCAGCACGAGACAACAAGAAAGGAAGAATTGCCCCCAGACACATCCTCTTGGCAGTTGCAAATGATGAGGAACTGAATCAGGTACCTGTTTACATTTCAGTGCTGTGGCATGAATGAAGCAGGTATTATGGAAGTTTAGAAACGGTTTAGTCTGACACGTGAATGAGAACGCAGTTGTTGTAGCAGAAGACGACAAGATTGTGCCTGCTTCAATAAAGCAGACAAAAAAGGTTTTCTGATATCTCATCTTAAATTCTCTGGTACAAATTTTGCTTCTTTTGTAGCCTGTGAGTCCTACTGAAGTGGGTAAACTTGATGCTTAATTTTTATCTCTGGGAGATCCAATACTTAAAGAAAATGTGCCATATGGAAGACCTTTTCTCAAAAGTTGTAGAAATGTGTGTTCTGCTACGTTGGCTGAGAGGCCCATCTTGGGTAGGGATCTGACCCACTCACTCACTATTGCTCCCTCCAGGACTGCGTCCCTGTCTGTATGCCCAAATCCCATTAGCAACCAGACTGTCGTTCACAATGCTCTGACTCTGAGGGTCACTTGTGGGATCACTTCTGCTGAACTTAACTGAGAAAAGTGATCATGGCATGGTCTGTGAATTCAGAGATAATACTGGAAAGGTTCCATCAGCATCAGAGTATCTCTTCTTGGTTGGCCTCCTATGAAGATGTATGACATCATTCACACTTTAAAACATTCCTGCACTTTGACTGCTTTAAATAATGAAAATGTGGTGCCCATGAAGTCATCTAGCCCTGTTCCCAGTCAGGGGGACTGAAAAGTCAAAACAGAGGGCAAGAGAGAGGGAAAAGCATGCTAACACTACCAGCCTACTCCCTGCTCTGTGGCGCTGGTCACTGGCCTCTAAACTGGGGGCTAGATCTAGTGGTGTCTGTTAGGATTTAGCCAGACTTTGTCCACTATGTAATATCACAGTCCATTCCTTTTGCAAAGCAGGTTCTTGAGATTCATGCTTGCTTTCACTGAATCTGTTTCCCTACCAAAGTGTTCTGCAACCAGTCCTTTGAGCAGGGCTGTGATGCAAACAGTTTTTTAAGTAGCCTGCAGGCACTTATCATCTTCTCTTACCCTCACTTACTGATTGCGAGGCACCAAAGACAGGTATGCAGAAAGATCAGCACTGGAAGAGAGAAGAGAGACTGGTAAAGTAATGGAGTTTTCTGAGATGTGCTGGCTGACCTCACCGTCACTGCCAGGTTTCTTATAGTTGTGGATTTTCCCCTTAATAGTTTCTGTTTGGTTTTGTTCATGATAAAGGGGCAAGGTGCAATGCTTTAAGAGGTGTGGGGTCTACTTGTGTATGTGTAATGTAGTCAGCAAAAACAGCTTGAGTGCCAACTAAGAGAATCTGTAATGTGTGTCTTTACACTGCTTCTCCTTGCAGTTGCTCAAAGGTGTGACTATTGCAAGTGGAGGTGTCCTGCCCAGAATTCAGCCAGAGCTTCTAGCCAAGAAACGGGGCGCCAAAGGCAAATCTGAGACCATCCTTTCACCTGCTCCTGAGAAGAAGGGAAGGAAAACGATGGTGAACAAAAAGAGTGGGAAGAAGGCAAAATCTCCCAAGGCCCGGACACCCAAAAAGGTAAGCATGAGGCAGACATGGGATTCTGGAGGTGTGGGAGAGGAAGTCGATCAAAACTGACTGAGGTTATTAGGAGGAATTAATTAGCACTTCAGCATTGTTTGTAACAACTAGAAATGGGAGGTAGGAGTTGATAATAGACACAACAGGATTATTTTTTTTCTCTAAATTTTAGAAATAAAGCAAACACAGTTGTTTGGGTTGGTTTGTTGGGTTTTTGGTTTTTTTTTTTGGTTCTTTTTAATCAATTTTCGTAACAAAAACTTTTAAAGCTTTGAGGGAAACTTTAGATTTCCATGTCACCCTTTGCAATACTTTCTTGATAACGGTATGGAATCTTTTCATCTCCACACCGTGTGGCAGTGAACTCTAGCTTTTAAATAAAGGAAGCTGTGTTTTAAAACATTTTCTACTTGAGACATGTCACACCTTCAGCCTTATACAGTTACTGGGTTGCTGTTGAATATTTTTCACTACCCAGAGAGCTTGTCTCAACATGGTATGTAAATATCATTTTGACAAGCTCTTTGTTTCGTGTGTTCTTAGGTGTGCTGCTGTTAATGTTTTTTAAAAGAGTTGCAAGAAGAAATTAATCAGAACTTGACCTCTGCACCTTCCCTCACAGTTGCCAATCCTCTCTCATAATCCAAATTGATTTAATTTGGTAAAGCAGTAATCAGATCAGTGCTCCAGCGCATGCATCTTAAAACACTACTTTTTTAATTAGGTAGGATTTAATGATATCAAGCTTTGACCTAAATTTTTAAAACTTGTTTTAAGCATACATTTCTGGATGCCTCTAGGCTTTAATACATTTCCATAGCTGAGAATATCCAGAAATAAATTTTTAAAAGAAAACAGAGTTGCTTAATGGGATGCCCCTGTGTATTGATCTCAGATACCACCTTACTTTGAATTGTGCACATGCAGTGCTTGGAACTTGTTAGGAAGAGTTAGCTTCCTGACATACCTTAAAGCAAATATTGAGAGATGTGGGATGTTTCTGCAGTCCTGGTAGAAGCAGATTTGTTACTCATGGAGCAAGGCTGCAAGAAGGGGAATGTCCCACAAAGGGAATCTTGAATTCAAAGTTCAGTTATTACTTAGTTCATTTTGTCATTCTGACTGCTTGTATCTAGGTGTGATGGGTTGCTCCTGTCAATACGGATTCAGAGCTGTGATTTATTAGCTGAAACTTACGGGGTTTTTTAGATCATCAAGGCTTTTTTTTTCCTTCAGATTGGAGTGTTCAAGTGAGTTACTAAATTACTAAGTTTCATTTAGTATGAACTCTGCTCTGTTAGCAGCAAAAATAAACTAGCACACCCCCACCCATAAATAAACCCTTAATTGTCAATAAAAGTACAGATGGATGTGGATGCCCTGACTCTTAATGTGACTAAATGTATGTAATGCCTCAGATGAGCCACTGAATTTTAGCATTATATAAACAAGAAAGACCTGTTGTTACATAATCTTTGGAGATTAAAAGGCTATAAATAATATATTGATCCGAAAAGGTGAGATGTATAGTAACTGATAAAATCTATTGATTTCTGAATAATGGTAAATGTTGATTTTTATTTTTTCCCTTTGAGAGTTCTTTTTTTTTTTTTTTTTTATTTTATTTCCTTCCCTCAAATAGAGCAAACAAAAGGACAATGAAAAAGAAGGAACTTCAAATTCAACATCTGAAGATGGACCTGGGGATGGTTTCACTATCTTGTCCTCCAAGAGCCTTGTGCCAGGACAGAAGGTAATACAAAGTTACAACAGATTTGGATCATAGCGATGGTGCCTAGCGTAAACAGAAGATTGCTTTTGATCTAACACCAGTACAAAACCTTCTCTACACTTTCCATTAGCGGTCCCAAATTTATTATTTATAAAAGAGTATTTCTGGGCCAGGTCCCAGGATCACCGAGAACTTCCACATGTTGGTTTGTCCCAGAAGGCTAGGTGCTCCATCTGAGAGTGGGCTATGGGGTGTTACTCTCTCACTGTTCAAATTGAGAACCTCACCAGAGCTGTAGGGCATGCCTACTTCTCCATCTCAGCACAGACAGTGACACCGTGCTTGGTCAGAATTACAGAACTGCTGCACCAAAATGTCTGCATGTCCTTGGTGTCCAGCCAACTGTATGTCCCTTTTTTTTTTTTTTTTTTTTGCTTGTTTTTCCTCTGTTCTCACCAAGAGGAAGAGGGTTTTTTTGCCTTCTTTAATTTTTGGACCCTCTGAATGAAACTGAATTTTTTTCTTACAGATTAAACTATGGAGATATAGTCAAAACTTTTTAATATTGTTACTATTTCCAATAATAAAGCCATCTGGAAAAGGTGTTCTTCGGGAAACTGCTTTTGTATGCCCCCTATACTGATGTGTACCCTGTTGTATAAAGCAGCACTTATGGGATCAGGTGTACTGAACTCTCCTTTTGCTGAAAACAGTGGTCTAGAATGGGCCAGACACATACTAAATCCAAAAGATTGCTAAAAGCAGTAATCTGGCCAGGTAAATGAAACTTGGATTTCCTCTCTTAAGCGTTCAGTCCTGTCCGAAGTCGCTCTAGAATCTGTGCACTTTCTTCTCTAAAATGGGCAGTGCTTACTGTTCTGGTTAGGATTTAAATACTGGAGTGCACCTTTGAAGAAGTGAGGTGTGCAGGGCACAAGTTTAGCAGCTGCAAAGTCTTACTTGTTATTTTTATCAGTTCCTATATCCACATACTTGGGTGGGTAAAGCATTCCTTATTTATGCCAGGAACTGAAAGAGTAATTAATTACTTCGGTTGTGGTATCTTTTATAGACCAAGATAGTGTTCAGCCCTTCTTCTCGGCCCCCAACAGTAGTTTACTGGGGGCAAATATTTTGACAGGAGAAAAAGTTTTTAATATTATGTTTTTTTTTCTTGAAGCAAAAGCATTTCCAAAGTTGGCCTTTTCTTTTCAAAGTGTGATGCTAGAAGATGATTTTTTTTCTAGCAGTCACTTCCTCTGGATGCCCTCCTAAACTGTGGGCATGTTGCAAAATTCTTTAAGTGTTGTAAAAAAATAATTAATTAAAGGCTAAATATCAGAATCACACATATTGGCCACAATAAAACTACTGATCTCTGAAAGACTGAATCCAGCCTTCTTTAATTTTGTTTTTTTTGTATGAAAATGATTTTGCACTAAAATTACTTTTTACTCCCCCATTATTATTTTACAGCTTTCTCTGACACAGAGTGACATCAGCCATATTGGCTCCATGAAAGTAGAAGGCATTGTTCACCCTACAACAGCTGAAATAGACCTCAAGGAGGAAATAGGTGAGGCTTTGCTACAAGCAGAAAGCACAGATCTCGAGTTGGAACAGTAGCTGGTCTGCTAGCTGCCTCCTGAGATCCCATCCTGGTTCATCTGAATCTTCCCCAGGCCATAAAATATCACTTACAACACTTCTGAAAATCAGGCTGGATCTGACTAGGTATAACAGGCTAGTCGCTAATTTATCTTTTTTTAGTGATGCCTTACAACAATCAAAACACAGATAATTTGTTGAAACACATGAGCAGCAAAGGTGTGAATAATCATTATTGTGGTCTTCGTTGGGTTATTTTTACACTTGCTTCTGAAAATTCCATGACAAAAATTAGATATTAATAACACTTCTAATTATGCTTTTCACTGTAGGATTTTACATACTTTAGAAACACTAATGTATAAAGCCTTATACTGCTCATGTGAAATAAGGAAATACTATTACTGCTGGTGCACAAATACTGAAATTGAAGCAAGAGGGGAAGTAAAAAAGATATTCAGTCAGTTGCAGAGAGAGGCACAGAATCTAGTAGAAGGCTTCTGCATCACTGTTTTATACAGTCAGTCATCAAGACATTCACTGGCATCCCAGTTGTATTTATTTCAGAAAGTAGTGTGGGTGTGTATGTTGGGTTGATTTTGGAGGCTGGAAATCTGAGTCTTGAAATCCCTGTTCTTTGCTATTTTAGCCATAGTCTTCTAGTCTTCTTACCTTATAGTCTTCTTAACAGATAAGTAAATTAAAGTGATTTCCAGTAATAACAGACAGGGGGTTTCAAAACCAATAGAAAGTAAAGTTCATCTATGGCTAGACAGAGTGGTAAGTATAAATACCAGAAAACTGCTGAAAGAGGGAAACAGGATAATGTGTGCACAGTGTTCTTTTACAGAGAGTTGTTTTTTCACACTGATACTTTGAAGCCAAGGCATTTTGCTCTGTGTCCTTGCAGGCAAGGCACTGGAAAAGGCTGGAGGGAAAGA
>NW_009929058.1:19428-22047 GCF_000696875.1 Nestor notabilis
AGTGAAAGAGCTTCGGAAATCTCAAGGACCTTTGGAAGTTGCCGAAGGTAAAAAGGACAGTACTCACTCTTTTGGAAACAGCTCATTTCATGTGTTCTTTTGTCTGGACGTTTTGATCTGTCCTTGGTTATACACATGCCTTTGCTTATGCGATGTAAATGTTTCTTTTTCAAAGCTCTTGCTGATATGGGCAGTGGGGGAAAAAATGAATAGGATTCGTATGTCGTGTGCTGTTTCTGTTCCTGGGCTTCTTGGTGCCACCCTAAGTTACAGCAAGTTGATTATTTTATCTTAGGCAGTTTCTGTCTGTGGGAGTCCAAAAATTAAGGAAAACTTGTGCTGTCAGCTATGTGCCATCTTTCCTGTCCTGTCTGTACTGCATTTTGTAGTGAGAATTAGAAATGGCTCTCAGTCTGACATGAGGTATATGAACAGCAGTTGTTTATAAATTATCCTGCTTTATGCATATTTGATGACCAGTATAATCCAAACAATTACCTTACTTTGAACACAAATAAAGGTGTGATATGATCTTTATAACTGGCATGTTTTTTGGAAGAGCAGTTGCTGCTCTTTTCCCAGGCAGTACAGCTACGTTACAGAAATACAAATTACAGAAGAGCTCCCTTCAAATGTTTAACATATTTGTAGTAGTGCATCGTTTGGGATTCTGCCTTCCTCCTTCCTTTGTGGACAAATTAAATCAATTCATAAGGGTTGAAGGTGGCTGGAGAGCAGGTAGAGAGAAGTTACAGTATATCTCCTAGTACCTTATTTGGCTTCGTATCTCAATACTCAAGAAACTAAATGCTTTAAATAGTGTAGTTTTGGAAATTTCCTAAATGATTAGCCCAGTTTTATAGTCTCAAATGACAGGGAAATTTTTGTACAATATGTTTTGTTTCACTTTTGCATTGAACATCAAATTAAACTACTTTTCTCTGTCAAAATCACTACCTAACTGGGTAATAGATTCCTGTTACGTTATTAAGGCAGTCCCAGGAAGGAAGATAATCTTAGTTTGATAGATAGGAAAATGTACTCTCTCAAGTACTGCATTTTGTTGCTGTATTTGACATTATCCCTTCTGGTTTTGAGGCAAGTGATAATAAATGGTTGTTAATCACTGCAGGTCTGCTGCAAACAGTTGAGCTCCAGTCAATGGGCTTGAATTCAAGTGCTGCTCACAAGATACCTGTGTTGTTTTCAGTCAGTTTGCTTCCTATGGTTAAAGGCCTGATGTTTCTCTTCTGGTTAAAATTTCAGTAGCACAGTGAAGCATTAGACAGAATTCCTCCGTGCTACGGAATTCCTTTGTGATGGTGGACAAGCGAATAAATCCAAGTTTTTCATCCTTGGGCTTTAATTACACAGCTAATTTCAGAATGTTTAACCTGGAATTCCCAAGACCTGGATTTCCAGAAGTGCTAATGGTCACTACTACAACAAAAGCAAACCGATATTAGGCTTTCTGAAAAATTGATCTAGCTTCCTAATTGGTCATAACTTGTGGAGACTTTCAACAAACATCTTTGATTTTCATGTCATTGTCTGAAATTACCCAACTGCAAAGTGAGTCTGTGTATTACTTCCTAACACTCTGAAGCTATAACGCTGATGCAGGGTATTTGTGAAAAGCATTCAGATAAGGCTGTGACAGCACTGCAGAAATGTCTATTGGGGATCAGTGATACTGTGTTCAGTGCAAGTTTTGATACTTTGCATAAAACAAATCTAGAGGTCAGGCTGAATGAGAAAGCTAAAAAATATTATTGAGTAACTGTGTGTTAACCAAATGAGCCTTGTATTCTTTGGTGTCCAAAGAAATAATAAGTGATCACAAAAGTAATGATAAGACAGTCACATTATGATTACAAGTGGCATATTTTAATTCCTAATGTATTTCTTTGGATTGAGAGGTCATTGCAGGGTGGTTTCTGTTGAAAACTAAATGTTATGTTTTCATTTGTGTTAGCTGCACTTACTCAGTCTAGCGGCCTAGCAGCAAAGTTTGTCATCCACTGTCACATCCCACAGTGGGGCTCAGACAAGTGTGAAGAGCAGCTTGAAGAGACTGTGAAGAACTGCTTAACAGCTGCAGAAGACAAGAAGTTGAAGTCTGTGGCTTTCCCCCCGTTTCCCAGCGGCAGGTATGACTCTTTCTGCATAGGAGGATTCTGTGTCAGGTAGCGATGGTATAATCTGCAGCTGTGATGAAGAGGTACCTGCTGGTCTGTGTCCTCCAGAGAGGGCTGTGGCAGATTGCTGCCTGACACCGTGCTTCTCCAGATTAAAGGAGTTTGAAGTGCAGTGTTTGCAAGGAATGATCAGAAAGCCTTTATAGAAATTAGCTAATCCATAGGAGAGCTGAGTGGACTTGCTGTGTTTTCTATTGTTGGGCAGTAATTTTTATTCTTCTGCTATGGGCCTGCACCACCTCTGTTTTTATGTCCCTTCATTTTGCTGTAGGGAATCTTACTAAAATTACATTTGTACTAATAAGGTTGTACCAGCATAATACTAAAAGCAGATAACAGTGATGCAGCCTGTGTTAGGTAAATGTGGGGTGTTCACTTAAGTCATCCTAAGAATACAGAATCATAGAATCATAGAATAGTT
>NW_009929059.1:0-330 GCF_000696875.1 Nestor notabilis
AACGTGCTGCCCTCCCTGTCCCGTCTGATGAAGTCGGCCATTGGGGAGGGAATGACCAGGAAGGACCATGGAGATGTCTCCAACCAGCTGGTAAGGGATGGGCAGGAGCGGGGTGATCAACCTCCTGCCCCTGCTTGGGCTGAGATCTTGGTGCTCTTGGTCATGGTGGGTTCAAGCACTTGCTTTTGGCACCTCTTTGGCTTGAAGGGGAGCTCTGGGGGGGAGATTGAGGGTCCAGCTCTGGGGCAACAGCACCAGAGGGACGTGGAGCTGCTGGAGCGAGGCCAGAGGAGGCCCCGGAGCTGCTGCGAGGGCTGGAGCAGCTCTGCT
>NW_009929059.1:755-1541 GCF_000696875.1 Nestor notabilis
TTCCGCCCTTCTCCCCGTCCCCATTCCCCCGGCTACGCCATCGGCAAGGACGTGCAGGCGATGAAGGCGGTGGTGGGGGAAGAAGCGCTCTCTCCCGACGACCTGCTCTACCTGGAGTTCCTGCAGAAGTTCGAGAAGCAGTTCATCACCCAGGGTGAGGCGCAGGGACCCCAGAACCAGAGCCCATAGCGGCCTTCAGCACTGCGTGGGGACCCCCAGCACCTCCCCATCTCCTTTGCTTCCTTCTCCTCCCAGGTCCCTATGAGAACCGGAGCATCTTCGAGTCCTTGGACATCGGGTGGCAGCTCCTGCGCATCTTCCCCAAGCAGCTGCTGAAGCGTATCCCCGAGAGCATCCTGGCTGAGTACTACCCACGGGAGACCAAAGCACCAGGGCAGGACCCGGCCACCACGGCCCTGTGACCCCCCCCCAGCCCTGGGGAGCAGCTTCATGTACCCCAAAACCCATGTAGACCAGCCAAAGGTCCCTCCAGTGGGGCTGGCTGTGGTTAGATACCAGAAGGGTGCAGGGGGGCTGAGCATCCTTGGCACCAGCATCCAAAAGAGGTGAGAAACCTCTTCTCTTGCTTAATAAAACCAGTGTGGTCACCAAAACCCCTCTGTGTTCTTTATGCTTTCCACTGGGCCTGGTTCCTCCCCCTCCCTGATTATAGCATCACAGTCTGGTTTGTGTTGGAGGGACCTTAAAGCTCCTCCAGTCCCAACCCCTGCCCCGGGCAGGGGCACCTTCCACTAGAGCAGGTTGCTCCAAGCCCGCGTCCAACCT
>NW_009929059.1:1826-3131 GCF_000696875.1 Nestor notabilis
CGGGGGGGTTCTGGTCCATTCCCATCCTCCTGCCTGCACCCTTTACCCACCCCATGAGGCTGCCTGTGCAGGCAGAGGGGCAGGACCCTGCCCAAGCTCCCATCACCACTGGCATCTCCTCCAAACACGGCACTTGTCAGTCGCTGCTGCCCGGGAGGGTGTTTGCTGCTGAGGTTTATGCAGATGCACCCTCAGCATTGTCATGGCTCAAACAACCGTAGCTGGGGCAGGAGGAGTTTCAGTTCCCCCTGAGCCCTGGCTTGTTGCTGGGGCAGGACCGGCTCTGTCTGGAGCTGGGTGCTCAGCCCCCATCATCACTGGTGACGCCGGGGTTTCACTTCCCTGCAGCAGGCTCCAGCTGAGCTCAGGGTGCTGGGTCCCTCCAGCCCCACGCCATGGCCTGGGCTGCAGAAGGCACCGGGCAGCTCACAGGTAAGGTCCTTTCCCTGCGCTGCAGGACGCGATGGGCTCACACGTGGACGAGCGTCCCACGGTGGGGTGGTTCTGGCCGTCCCCTGTGACCATCACCGCAGCCTCTGGGTCCTGTGGGCTCATAGATGGTTTCTAAGGGGTGAAACCAGCCCTGAACTGGGCTTGGAGAGGGGATTTCCTCTGCTCAGCTCCAGTGCAGAGGGGTGAAGGGCCACTGGGGTGTATTTAGATGGACTGGCAGCTCCCACGTGTGGTGTACCTCTGTCCATCCCTCCATCCATCCATCCCTCCCTCCATCCATCCATCCCTCCATCCCTCCCTCCTTCCATCCATCCATCCCTCCCTCCATCCATCCCTCCATCCCTCCATCCATCCATCCCTCCCTCCCTCCTTCCATCCCTCCATCCCTCCATCCATCCGTCCCTCCCTCCCTCCATCCATCCCTCCATCCCTCCATCCCTCCATCCGTCCCTCTGCTGCTCAGGGCTGTGGGAAGTGCCCATCCCAGCTCCTCTTTAGGGTGTTTGCTGGTGTTTTCATGCTCAAACATCTACATCTTGCAAGAGCTGAGGCCACAGGGAGCAGCACTGGCACATCCCACGTGCCACAGGGCTCCTGGTGAGGGGTCCCAGTGCCCCGGGTGTCCCATGGGGACCCCCAGCCCGTGCTGGCAGCGCGAGGTCCCGGCAGCCGGTGGCTGCATTACAAACAGGGCGGGATTCAGGTTCCAGAGAGAATTCCCCACCAGATTCGGGCTGTTATGGGGAGGGTCAGCAGCAGGGGCTGGATTCCTGCCTCAGCAAGGGGGACCCCGGAGCCCTTGGGGACAAGGACCCCCATCCAGCCATGGTGCATCCCCAACAGCACGCTCCA
>NW_009929059.1:3424-4249 GCF_000696875.1 Nestor notabilis
GCGGGGGGTCAGGGGGGATCCTCCCCTTACAGAGCAGCGTGGTGAGAGCAAAGGGTTGAGACATCTCCAGGGCTTCCACCTACACTGGGGACCTTCCGATGTGCTTCTGGTTCCTCTGCAGCCATCCTGGAGTCGGGCAGCAGCGAGGAGGAGGAGGAGGAGGAGGATGCAGAGGCAGCCGGGGGGGAGGGACCCAAATCCCCTCCTCCTGCCCATGTGCCCTGGGGTGCTGCAGGGCTGGTCCAGCCACGGCTCTGCCAGGCCCTGGTGCCACCACCCAGTGTCGTGGTCCCTGTGGCCCCCGCATGGAGCAGCCGCATCCGGCTGGCTCAGGGCTCCATGAGGCCCGGGAGCACTGAGCCATTGGAATGCCATGCTACTGGAATGCCAATGCAAAGCACTGCTGTGCCAATGCAATGCCAGCGCAATGCCTTGCCAACACGGTGCTGTGCCAAAGCAATTCCAGGCCAATGCAATGCCAGGCCTATGGAATGCTGTGCCAATGGAATAGTGTGCCAATGGAATGCCAATGCAATGTTGTCCCAACGCAATTCCAATGCAATGCTATGCCAACACAGGGCTATGCCAATGTAGTGCCATGCCAAAGCAATTCCATGCCAATGGAATGCCATTCCAAACCAATGCCGTGCCAATGCAGTGCTATAGCAATGCAATGCCATGCTAACACAGTGCTGTGCCAATGCAATGCCGTGCCACTGGAATGCCATCCCAATGGAATAGCAGGCGCACGTTTCTCCAGCAGCATCCCCCCTGTGGCCAGGAGGCGGGTGAAGCTGCGGAGCGCCTGGCCGAGCTGGAGCAAGG
>NW_009929059.1:4280-4904 GCF_000696875.1 Nestor notabilis
CCGCACCCCCCCTGGGAGCGGAGGGAGCCAGTGGGAGTCCAAGTGGGAACCCCCCTGTCGTGGCACTGAGCCGGTCCCTGCACCCATCCTGCACCTCTGCAGCATCCCAGGCGCTGCTGGCCGAGCTCTCGGCGCTGGAGACCGAGTTTGAGATCGAGAGGACGTGCCGGGAGCGAGCCGAAGCCTACGCGGCGCCGGGGGGGTGGGACCGTGCCCCACTGCTGTCACCCCACCGCACCCACCCCACAGCACCCAGTGCCCACAGCCCCTGTGGGTGCGAGGCTGCTGGTGCCCCCCCAGCGCACCCAGCGCAGTGGGAGCAGTAGGAACATCAATACGGTGTCTCTGCATCGGTGCTGCGAGGGCTGGAGCAGCTCTGCTCTGGAGCCAGGCTGAGAGAGCTGGGCTGGGGCAGCTGGAGAAGAGAAGGCTCCTCAAGGGGACACCTTAGAGCAGCTCCAGTGCCTAAAGGGGCTCCAGGACACCTGGAGAGGGGCTTTGGACAAGGGATGGAGGGACAGGCCAAGGGGAATGGCTTAAACCTGCCAGAGGGGAGATTGAGATGAGCTCTGAGGCAGAAGCTCTTCCCTGTGAGGGTGCTGAGGCGCTGGCACAGGGTGCCCA
>NW_009929060.1:0-7897 GCF_000696875.1 Nestor notabilis
ATATATGTATAAATAATGTATATTTAATAATATACATTATTAAATGTAATGGCACCTCATGCTTCAGTGCTTCAGACTTTTCTGTATAGTATCAAAAGAAATTTCCTTATTTTCCAGGAACCTTTTGTCCAATTGTATTGATTTTATTTCTGGGATTTGAGGTTTTGTTGTTGTCAACTATTCTTTGAAGTGTTAGAGATTAGTCACAAGTAGAGACCAAAGCTGAATAAGATGGACTACTGCTCCGAGATGGTACAGAAAACTCTCCTAAGCTCCTGCTTGGTGCTTCTTATGCATCTTGTTCCCATGCTCAAACTACCATGATTACTGTACTTATGTGTACAGGTCAGGCCAGGGTCACAAGGGAGCAATCTGACTTCGTTTTCCTCTCTATGGATTTTTCCACGCCCTTCCATTTCAAGGTCAGGGATCAAAGTCTGACTACTGAGATTACTGGGAATATCACAGTTTGTTCACCAGTGGCACACGAAGTTGCCCTCCTCTTTATGTGAGGCACATAAGCTGGTTTGAAGATGCAGTATTTTAGCTGTTATAAAGTGCTTGGACTTCCTAGAAAGTATTTGGATGAAATTTTATGATCTGTAACATATAGAAGGCCAGATCAAATGATCTAATAGTCCCTTGTGGGCTTATTTTCTGCAAAGCTATGAAACTGTATTCCCAACTTATCTTGGCAAATGTAGTTCGCTAACTTAGCAGATCATGAGCAGCATGAAATCAGAGAATACTACTTGCCAAAATACACCAGGAACGTCTTGTTATCTATTCATACATAACTTGTTCCAGATGAGATAAACTGTTAACAGTGAGCTAGCTAGCTACACAATAGATTAAGTAGATAGGCAAAAGAATGACAGACAGTAAGCTCTCAGTTTTTTAGGAAACATTTTTTCCTTAGCTTAATCGATGTACTATGTTGCTAATAATTCTCTGTGGAGTGGTATTCTGCAGTCAATTATGGTTTTGCAACTTGGTGTAAAATACTACTGTTCAATTTGTGTCTAGCTTTCAACAAGAGAGAAAACTTCATCATCTGTCCCATGGACCACTGATTCATTCCTGCAGCCTCTGAAAAAAGTCTCTCCCCGAGAACTTCCATTACTTTTGGCCTCTGCATACCAAACCCCAGCTATCTGGGGCTGAGCTTCTACATTTCTCAAACCATTTTCTGCTTGCCACCCTCCTGCTGGCACCTCTTCCTCACCCACTGAGAGCCGAGTTAGTGCTGACAGTGCAGACCCCTTGCTGCATGACATGGTAAGGATGAGCAGGTGGGCTCCCACCTGCACGAGCCTTCCGTGGGGTATAACAAAACAACCACACAGAGAAGATTCAGAGGCTCCCTTTTTGGTACTGCTAGGAAGAATTCTTTCATACCCAAACACCAGGAGACATGCAGCATACTGCTTTCTTTACAAGTAGTTTCTCAACACAGGGGTCCTGCTTTTCCAATAGACACCATCTATTTTGGCACTGTCTGCATCAGTGTCACATATACAAGCAGAGCCAGCATAACAGCTCTGCTACAATATTTAATCTTTAAATATGTTTGAAGAGCAAATATTATACACCAAATACTAGCTTGGTCACCCTGCATGAACTAACTTTTGATAGTTATTAGTACTCAGCTGCTGCTCTGACATTATCAACACGGATAAAATCTCTCATTGGGGAAATTAAAAAGTACTAAATGCCAGTGACTGAAAGAAACTTTGTTACTTTAAACCTTGCATTAAAATGACAAGGCAATCAAAGTTTGACAAGACAAGCTAATTAGTATGCCAGCAATGAAATGTGAAGGATCTCCAGGGGATTGGTTCTGAAAAGTTCTATGGCATTTACAAGGCCTTTTTTTTTAAAGCGAATGTTGTCAGCTCTCATGGTGAAACACACAACATTTGAATTTCATTATCTTCATAGAAATTAAGGACTAAAATACCTCCATTATTTTCCAGTCCTCTTATTTTTTTCCCCTAAATACTATACCAAGTCTTAGTTTACAGCCAGGAATATAAGCTCTTCAGGACACCAGGGCAAAACAACTCTAGAAGTATCAATGCGCACTAAAAATCCTATAGTTTCAAGTGGCAGTATGATACTTACTGTTTTAGGTATTTCACAGAATCACAAAAATATTCCTCTTTCCCAAGTAACTTGTACTTTTACATGTATGAAAAGAATATCCTTCCTCTACAGTATTTTATTAACTGCACCTTAGCTTTTTATAAGAAAATGTTAACATATTTTGAAATGTCGCATACTGCATCATGTACTGAAACCTGGGTAAACAAATAAAATGTATGGTAAATACATAAAGACTTGTAAGAACTTTGGATATTCTATTTAAAGTGCTGCCTACTTACTACATTGTACTGTGGATATACTACTTTATTTTCTTCAACACAGACTGAAGTTAATCAACTGTCACTGCATAGAATCAGGGCCTACATCACATAAAAAGACTAAAATCGCAGCCTTTGGAAGGCAAATCATATAATTTATCACTATAAGAAAACTTCGTTAATATGAGGTGACAACTGTGATGATACCTTCCCAAAGGAAGAGCTCAGGCACACTCAAAAGCCCTGAATATTAGGAAACAATTAAAGGAATGCACACTCAAGCCTCAAAATAGTTTCATGAATGTACATAACCTGAAGGGACTTCAACTCCACTGACTCTTTGGACAAGCACTGATACAAGGCGCGGTTTAACACTCTGCTGTCACACTAAGCAGGAGACTTCAAGAAAATCTAATTTCAAAATTTATCCAGAAGACAACAGAGAAGTATGTAGGATAAGTGTGGAGAATGAACGCAAGAAGATTGCTTTTGGATAGCTGTAGGAACTTACAATGGCCTGAGCAAAACAAGCCCTGCCTGAGCGAGCAGGAGAGGTTACGGGGCTTTACAACTAAACAGCTTCTCATGGGGTCGGGAGGGTGATTTCCCTGCAGACACTCCAGGAGCATCCACTGCCCATGGCAAAGCTGTGATGAACTTGGGGGATAGAGCAGCGGTGAAGAGGTGTCACGGCAAGATGGGAAGAGGTGCAAGTTTACCCTGAGACATTAAATATGCCTCGCTTCTGTGCTGAGTGCTGCACAGTCTGTCAGAAGCAGCGCAGTTTTATTCTACAGGGATTGACCATATTCTGGTAGAAGTATTGTAACATTTAGTAAGCCTGAGGTTGTTGGCATTAAGCAGGCTTAGTGAGAAGGATGCACACAAAGGCCCTGCTTTCCTTCCCCCCACAAGCATATCCCGAGGGAAAGATGCCCAACTTACCTTCCCTTTTGCTTCAGCTGTCAGCTTTTCTCAGCAATTAGGAAGCAAAGCAAATGACTGTGATCTGTTTGGGGATGATCCAGAGTCATATTTTAAGGTCCAGGTGTGCAAAAAATACTACAGCCGGAAGACAGTATTTTAAAGACTTTGGGATTTTTTTAAAGGCAGAACTGCAAACCTGAGACACTGCACTCTGCTACTAGCAGAACCCTCAAAACACAACATCCCATGATGTTGAGAACAGGGGTGTGCCTTGATGGCAAAACTCATTCTTACCTAGATGTCAGCTGGTGCTCTGCTAGAACATGAAGGACAAACCACACTGTTCTCAATTTATTTTCTCACTAATACTTTATTCTTCATTATATATAGGATTACACATATGCTCTCCTATTCTCCCTCATTTTAAAATTAGAAATACTGAAGAAAATAACGAATCAAAACAGGTTTTGAAGAACCAAGGTTCATATTTTTCTCACTTGTGAGACATGTAAAAACCTTAGCAGGTTTTAAAAATCTTGTTCTAAAACCTCAATGTTTTAGAACTGGACTGTACAGTAAAACAGCACTCCAAGTAGAACATCACTTTTAAAAGGTCATGTCATTGAAAGTAAAATGAAAAGAAAATGCAAAATCTAATAAGAAAGGAAGGGAAAAACACTGAACTCAAAAGGTTAATAATCTATCCCTTAAACAAAAAAGGCAATCTACTTTTTCTCATTAAAACCTGACACACAGCACTAACTGAGGAGATTATGTTGTGAAAACATGCTGCATTGCACGGTAATGCTTGATCGAGATCAGCAATCAGGAGCAAAAAGAAAGCACTGTTTCGTGATTATAATAGCAAATTCTGGAAGACAACCAAATACATCATCTGGCAGCTCAACAGCTGTTACAGCTTGGTAGTAATACCTTGGCATTTGCTATAAGCTATAACTTGAAAAAATTGATTTCTCATCTGCCAGAAACAAGAAAATGTTCTCCTTTTAACATTTCTGAAGTTTCTTCCACTAGAATACCCAGGTATTTGATCCACTTTTTTATTTGGCTCAGTTTTTACCCTTGCTGTTATGCTAATTGTGTATTAATTTGATTCAAAAATAAGTTTGAGGGAAAAATAATGGCTGCAACTTAAATAAACAATGTGCATTCCAATAAATCCCGTTTGATGACACATTGGGTAGTAGACAGCACAATATATTCCTAATTGTCTTCCTTGCTCACATTCACAGCCGTGATCAAACAGTCATTATTATACTGCATACCTGCCTGAAAAAGGGACATTTCGAAAACAAAGTTCAGTACCTTTCCATGTGTTTTGCTGTTACCTTTCTTTTTCCAAGTCAGCAGCAGTATACAGGATGCAGATTGAGACAATAATGCTAAGAATTTACAACACTTAACAAGTCTTCAAATTACTCCAGGGTATAGGATAGCAACAGGAAGAAAGAAGATGTTTATTGTAATTTTTTTAACTATATGAAATCATTAAAGCATTTGTTCTGAGTGTAGAGAGGCTCCCTGAAAAGATCAATTTTCCATGCAAACAGTACTTTACTGACCCTAAAGTAAGTATGCATCATAACAAGGACACAGACTACTTAAAATCTTTTAGCATTTCAACTGTTCTAGTTATTTTAGGGTTAAGTAAAAGCAATCAATCGTAAATATTTTAGATTCTGGCATTCCACTTAGATTTTGAAGTGTCATAAACAATATGTCTCAAAAATCAATATTCACACAGTACATTTATGGGGAAAAGAAAGAACATATACACAAAGATGGTATAAGCTATCAAAGATGTCTACCTTTACGCCTAGTGCAGTTTTCTTGGCCTCTGCTTTTAATCTTGTAGCTCTTAACATAGGCCTGGTTTTCTTATAATCTTGTTTTCCTAGAGTAGAAAAGCACATTTAAGGAAAACGACACAAAAAAGAGTATAAAGAATGTCAGTAATTATTTCAGTTGAAAAGTCAGATCTAACATTTTGAAAACATCCCCCAGTCCAGCACTTTAAACAGGAGCTACTATGTGAGATAGGGGCTTGGTCTGTGGAGAAAAGGTAGCACAGAGAATGACAGCAACAAGCAAGAGCCAACAAACCAGCGCAGAACCTGTTACTCCAGAGGAACATCAAAACACAGGTATGGCTAGCCATCCACTAGTACAATGTTTATTAAGTTGTTCAGTAAGCATTAGACAGCAAATAAGCAGATTAAAGGTGGATGATGCTTTTCCCTCTCATTTCAATCAAAACAAAATTTTCATGATAATTTTTGTTGGTTATTCATCCCTAATGCATACATAAATGTATAATACAGGACATTATGGTGAGTGTAAATGTTTCATCATTCTCAACCGGAACATTTGCAAGTATCAGAACCCAACAGATGTGTGTCAGTCCAAGTAAGTGCTTATAAAACCATCCCTTCACACCACTTGCTTGTAGAAACATGTTACACAGAATCTTCTAGAAGTGTCTCAGATGAACTTTTAAAAAGTCATGGGGACTATCTCTTGCAGGCACAAAAAGTGCAGCCAAGTGCTTGATTACTGTGCGTCCATATGAACTGAGTTCAGAGCAGGACATGCAAGTACTCAGAAATGGCATAAATTATTTATCTCAATAATACAGAATAAAATGCTTGATATCTCTCAAGGATATTTTTGCTGTCTGAAGGGCCTGTTACTGCTGTATTATGTACTATTTAAGTTAACATGAGTCAAGGTACAGATACAGTCACAAAAGGAGGAGAAAGAAAAGAGTAATCAGTGAAGAAACTCCTCAGAGGGGTAGAGCTTCAGTGTAACTGCTTTGGCTTTACAAAGACTTCTTTCCCATTCCCCCTGCTCCCCTTAAAGCGTACATGCCCTTATGTCCTTTTTGCCTATTTCCAAAGCCAAGCTACAGTGCTTAAAACAGAAGTGTTTGGCTGTTTCTAAACCACTAATTTTATCTAGTTGTACATTAGCTTTCATTATTGATAGATTCAAATAATTTAATCTTTCCTCTAAAACTGTGCCCAGTAGTTTTATGTATGCAACACTCCCATTTGCTCAATCAGATGTGATCTTACATTCATAATCACAAGTGCAATTTTCTATTTTATGGTCACCTGCAAAACTGGAATATTATTCTGCAGTGGTGAAATTCTAAGACATGAGTTGGAAAAAGTCTTCTCCAGTGACAGACTGGATTCATGGAAATGCACCTCTGCTTACTTTATCACTCTGCTCATATTCAGTACAGAGCAACTCCGTAGCATATTGTGGATGCTGAACTCGCATTATGAATTTGTTTTGATTGCACAATCTCTCCTCAACCCTAGGGATTATATATTGTGAAGGTCTCTGTATTATCCTTTGGTGAGATATTATTCATAAAAGACCTGAAACAACTTAGAAAAATAACTGAAACCATGTCTATTGGGAGGGAAGTATATATCCAAGGAACCTTTTTAGAGGATGGAGTGAAGAAAAGATGACTATTTATGTCTCATGCGCTAATATATTCATCCAGTCAATTTATCTCAATTGCAGGACAGGACCACTGCAGCAGCATTCTTCAGAAGTCAATGACATCTGGTAATATGATGCATCAAGAGTACAGTAAGTTTTTTGAACAGTTAGGGAGAGAATTACAGGAACCACCAAAATGGCTAAGTCATGAGATTAAGCCAGCCAGAAAGTGAACATGTTTCTTCTCCCTAAAGTATTACAGCCATATTTTTGCTATGAAATAAAAAGCTGTTAGAATTTCCATTATAAATAGCAGGAGTTTATAACTCATAAAAATTTACTCCAGGATGAAATTTGGCATAGATATACCCCAGCCTTGAATTTTTGTGTTTGTTTGTTGGGAGCCAGCTTTCAATAAAGTGATGCAGATGTTCTTTCTTACTTGTGAACAAACCATAGAAATCTATCCTCCTGAGATGCTTTAAGCATGAAAAATACCTTTGCTCAGAAGTATATAACTGACAAGGACTAAGGTCAATCTCAATTCTCACAATTCAGGTTTACTGCTCTCCCATCTGGTGTAAATAAAGCAGGATAGTCAGAGGTTTCCCTTCCAGTGACGCAATGGCGTTAGATAATGAAGCTTTGTAAGGACCATCAGGAATGGGAAACAAGTCAGCTACTGAAACCTACCTCCCCTTACTCCCATGGCCCATTCTCCCTTTTTCTCTCCAAGGGTCAACTGTGAATGTGACACAAGCAGGAGTAAACATTGCACATGAGACCCAGCATGTGTCTACTGGCAGAACCAAATCTGTCCTTAGAAAATGGAAAGCTTATTGGTGTTCTTTCCCTTGGTTTCAGGCACTACGCTACTGTTTATTCCAGTATCATGGCTATGGCTAAGACTGGATTCTACTTATCCAGAGAACACTTCCAGATTTATATTAAATCTGATATGAACAACCAACCCCCCTACATAACAAATAGGCTATTTCAATAATGACTCTAGGGCTGGTAGTTCTCCAGATCTATGCACCTGCCATTAATTTACCACTCTCCTTGCTAAATGTGATAGCCAAAAAGGAAAAAAAAAAAAATGGCAGGGGAAAAGACTGGGGGCCCCC
>NW_009929060.1:7928-16255 GCF_000696875.1 Nestor notabilis
TCCACCAAGTGCAAAAGTTTAAAAAGGGCATCTGTGGAGTTCTTGTAATGAAAACCAGATTCAGCAATTGTACTAAAAGACTTTTAAAACATCTGAACTTTCTGAGGCCTTGGGAAAGACATCTGCACTACAGAACTATAAAGAACTATGAAATGCAAAGCTCCTACCATGTGAATACTGATCATTACCACCTGGAAAAAAAGCAGAACTTTGATAATACAGGCTCCCTAAGTTCTTTCGGGCCCGCAAATTCAGCCAGTTGCAATACGTATATTCACACTCCCAATGCTTTCTAGTTTTATCTCACTTATCCTGCAAGCTTTCTTGTACATTTATCTGTCAGAGTCATCAAGCTTAGGCTGTTTCTTCTTCCCAGGAAGTGACCATCAAAGCCAGTTAAGACGGACTCAACAGACAAAGCCCCATTTGTCTGCTTTACCCAATGTCTGTTCAAGACACTGAGTTTTCCTGAGGGAATGTACAAAGGCAAGAAGAAGCCAAAAAAGATAGAATTGGAGAATTTCCAGACCAAATCTTACTTTTTGTATTACTTAAGCAAAATCCTTTCTTCTTCTACTTCTCATTAGTGTTATTAATTTGTCATCTTATCTTTTCTCTCAAACTTCAGTGCCAGCTTTTCTTGACTTCTTTTTTTTTAATAACTTACCCAATCTCCTTTTTTTGTCCTTTTTTTCCTTACAAACTTTTCAGTTCTTTCTTTACAACTTTTTCTAAGTCCATCACTTTCTATTTTTAAGGCCAAAGAACTAGTCCATTATAAGACTTTTCCTACTGACTACAGCCATCATCTCTCTTCTTGTCCTGCCTCCCGCTAGTCCCTCCCAAGACCGCATGCAAAGACCATCTGCCTTTCCATTTCAGTGCTTGAAGCTGCCTTTGCCCTTTGGAAGCTCCTCAGAGCTCACCCTTCATCCCGCCCTTTCCTTCCATCCTTCTTGCACACTTTTTCCCACTCCTTTGGTGGCAAAGTGACCTCAGTAGTAGCTGAACTGAGCTGTGCCCTGTTTACAGATCCTGCTTGTAAAGCTTTCCACGGGTAGAAGTGAAGACTATTTTCCTAGGTGTAGAATTAGAAAAAGATTAAGACAAGGTGAAATATAGGGACTTTTTTCGCTACTAAACAAAGCTGTATAGTGATAAATGCCAAAGTGTCTCGCTCAGAGCAAATATTAGGGATTCATACAATATGCAACATAAGATTGTTTCTCCTCACGTAACTAGGAATTAAAAAATAAGGATTTGAAAAGATTTTTTGTTATTTATCTCTACTTACAAGGGAAATTGAGATCCCATGTATCCTCTATTTAGTAATTTTCCTAACATACTACAGATGACCTGATCTTCTATATTTAGTATTTTTCTTGACTTAAACCGTTCTTCAGTGACACCATGATTAATATAAAAATCAAACTAAATAATACATATGAGCTAGAAAAGTTCATGAAATTCCGGGAAACTATTTGGTTTTTAGCCTGCAGAAATACTGTGACATTACCAGGTAGTATGCGTAACACTGTACTGTTGCATACATACCAAGCTCTGTTATACAGGTAACTGGGAATGCAACATGCTGAGCACTATGTTTAAGAAAACTGACTATATTCATGATTGTGTTTAAAGATGCTGCCATAAAGATACAACCTGAACAAATCTCTAGAATAACTTCATGAGGGGGAAAAAACCCCACAAAACATTCCCAGCCCTTCTAGATATTTACTTTTTCATTTTAACAATAGCTCATTATTGGAATTGAATAACAGACTAAAGACTGCCTCTCTGCTTTTCAATTCATCAGGCTTAAGCAGAAACAGGACTGCATCTTTGGCCTTTGTTGATGCTGCTGTCCAAGCTTATTATCATATGAATATCTAGTTATTGTTTTATATATGTCCACATTTCAGGAGCTCCCTGATTTCTTTTCTCTCAGTAGACTTTACAATATCCACCTTCATTATCATCATGTGGCAGCATTGCTCTTCTCCTGCATTTGCTACTTTAAAAATTAATGCACTGCTATTTTCTGAATACTGTACTGTGTAAGCTGCTTATGGGTACATTATGCTATCAAGCAAGCACATGCAGAAAAGCTTCCTAAACTGTTATTCTTTCAATGAAAATACAGCTGGTTCTGCTTCAAAGGCACTTCTTTTCACCTGCAAATGGACTTGCTCCTACACTTATTCCTCAATTCATTGTCTTTTATTTGTGTCTGCAAATCTTTAATTGCCTTTAATTAGAAAAAAGTAAATTCAGTGCTTTAATCTTGCAAATACATTCAATCATAATTCTGTCTGGGATGAATACCAAGTTCTATTCACTGACTGATCTTTATAACAAAGGTATATAAATTTATTGTCCGTTTATATAGACCACACCAATTAAGTCACAATGAAAAAGCAAATAGATAAGAGTCAAAATATTTGAAATGAGAAATGTGCAATCTAAATTTAATTACTGAGACAAATTATTTGAAGATGAGTTATTTACAGCATGCCAAAAAACCTGACAGATAGTAAAATTTGCTAATCAACATTACAGATTTAAAATTCCTTTCAACACTTCCACTATAATTTGTAACAAGCAACAAACTGCTGTCCTGAATCTTCCTGTGCTGGTAGTATAGTCATAACCAAAACATTAGTAAGACATTTTCCATACAGTAGCAATCCATTTCATATGTTAAAGTATTGTTTAAGGTGTAATAAAACTACAACTACTGGCTAAATTTCAGTTACCAGTAGTAGTTAAACTGCAGTACATTAATGTAACTGATGCTGAAACCCATACTAAAACATATACACAGCTAGTTAGAAACTAGAGACAGACTGTGGCAAGCTTTACTGTCAAACTGGAAGTGTGAAATCCACACCTAGTTAGGCTGAAATCAATGTTCTTCTTATGCTTATTGATCTGAATTAGTGCAGGTTCTAGGAACACGCCACAAAACCCACAGAACAAACACAGAACAAGAAAACAGTACTCTGGTCTTTGCAGAATTTCCACAGGCAGACTGCAAGCATCTTCTCCTTTTCCCTGCTGTAACAGGGGGAAAGGAAAAGTTAGATCTCACTGGCGGGGGTGAAGGTCCACGAAGGAGGAAGGTTCAGTCATGCTATCCTCCACAACCTCCTTACATGCAATACACAGAAAGTCACAGCCACTGCACCTGACTCCAGATTTAGGTGATCGCTTGTTTCGGTCTCTTTTACCTCCCATAAAGAGATTTTTCCGAAGAGTGACGGACAACAGTTTAGGACAGCCTAAGGTGCTCCCTGGCAGTGACTATTTTACTGCCACCAACAACAGAGTGAGCCTTGGGTTCAGCACCCAAGTTGAGTGGGTTGGTTTCACCTCTAAGGTTAAGCAGAATGAATTTGAGCCAAAGAAACTAAAGATCTAAAGGACAACCAGAGAAGGAGAACCAGTTTCCTACATGATTTTATCTGGACTCAAGACATTTGCGGACATGGCCACATTATTTAGTACTTTATTATTATAGAGAAAACATCACAGCCATGAGGAGAGTGTAAAGCTCTAGCTGCTCAGGAAGCTAGTCTAGCTGAGCTTTGAGTGTTTCCAAAGGCAGAGGTTCCACAGCCTCTCTGAGCAACCTTTTCCAACATTTGACCATCCTTCTGGTAAAACCATTTTTCTCCTGCCCCATAGGAATGTCCATGTTCTAACTTGCCTCTTGTCCTACCAGTGTACACCTTTGAGAGAAGTTAGGTTTGACCCTGTCTGTAGCCTCCTATTAAAATTGCAGACAGCAATAACACCTCAGCTGAGCCTTTTAGAGCTGAACAAATCAGCACTCTCAACCTCTCCTTGTACATCTTGTGCTCTGGATGGTCATCTTGGCCCTTCACTGGACTCACTCTATTATGTCCATGTCCTCCTAGTTTTCTTGAAGATAGGCATGACATATACCTTTTTCCAGTCATCAGGGAACACCTCCCTGGAACCAGCTAACTGGCTGACAACTCAGGTAGAATTTGTCTGAAATACCTTAATGTAGCTATAGTAATATAACTAAAATGCACCAAAGGAATCCAGTGGGAGCTGTAAACAGCAAGTCAATGGACTAAAAAGTTCATATCAGCTTGCACTTTCAACAATTCCATAACTTCACAGTAGTTCATTTTTTAATAGCAGGGAACATAACTATTTTTTTTTCCTACATGTCCTGTGGTTCCTCAAAACTGAGCTCTATCATTTCATACACAGTAGCAGATTTTTTCTTTAAGTGCCTTTAATAATGTCAGCAAGTTACATGTCTGGCATGGGGAAAGGAGAGTTTTCTCAAATGCATTGCTCATATCCATAAAGGTAGCTAGGCACCTAGCTTCTAAGGTGCGTGCACAGAAGCATAACCTGCTCTAGTGGAAGGTGTCCCTGCCCACAGCAGGGGGTTTGAGCTAGATGATCTTTAAGGTCCCTTCCAACCCAAATCATTCTATGATTCTATGAAATATCTTTGAGAGATTTTAAACCAGTCACTGTATATATACACTGAGTAACAGAATTTCAATCCAGTGAAACTCTGTGTAACTCTACTCACGCATGATGAATCTTAAACATGCATGTCTCTTTCCTCACACTACAACTCTAAACCTGAAAACAACGATTTATTTAGGATGTAAGAGGAACCTCAAAAAAACAAAATTCCACAGGAATTTCACAGAATCATAGAATGGTTTGGGTTGAAAGGGGCCTTAAAGATCACCTAGTTCCAACCACCTTGCCATGGGCAGGGACACCTTCCACCAGACCAGGTTGCTCAAAGCCTCATCGAGCCTGACCTTGAACAATTCCACGGATGGGACATTTCAGGCCTAAACTTAGTTAAAATCACACATCAGTAACAGTGTTATCTGTGCTTGAGAATCAGCCACAGAACTCTAACTTGTGTCCTCAGAAACAAGACCAAGCTTTCAAGTGTATACTGGCTTTTGTGCTCTTAGTGTCACACAGACATACTCAGTGACCATTCTTTTCCTGAGAAGTGAGATTTTCTTATTTTTAATTGCCATGATTCGAAAGGGAGTTTTTGGAGCCTTAGGTTAACAGAAACATTTTGATGTGTCTTATTCCTACTTACAAGTATGTCTGTACTCAGAAAAGGCATGAAAACCCCCTACAGCCTCTCTATTTTATACAGGTTTAATGGCAGCTCAAATCACTGACCATTTTTCAATCTTGAGAGACAGAACAGCTTGACACTAATAATGCATTTGCAAAGGACACATCATCATTTAACACAACATTAAGTGCTCAGGGACAACTTTTTACCATAGACACAATGTGCTCTGAGCTCAGGGTTGACATTTAATGCTACAAAGATAATCCAACCAGTCATTCATGAGGGTAAATTAATTTTCAAGCAACTATATTTCAGCTTTAAGCCAACAAGAAGGATGCATTAAAATGAATAAGTTCCTTTTATGCTGCATGGAAGATTAATCCCCCCCCCAAACAACAAACCAACAACACAAAATAATAAAGCATTCTTAAGTATACCACAATATACCCATTTAATTATTGCTATCTTTCCCCAATTCCAAACCAGAAGTCTAGAAATATTTGTTAAATATAATATTCTGATTGGAAACAGAATCCCTTAGAAAATCCCTCAGAATTTGCTATGAGTTGCCATGAAAAGCATAATTTCATTAAATAAATGCTTTACATTTAAAATTTGTATTAGACATATGTTGATTTTAATGAGTAATTAAGAACATAATTAACTTAGCATCTTTTCTGAGTCTTCTTTTAAGGAATATTTTAAAAATCTATGTATCCAATTAAGAAAAGAAATTCAGTAAACTGGTTATTAGTAATGTGCGAACCAAAAAAGAATATCAGTACTTTAAATCAGCTGATTAGTCAGGTAATTTCATTGTTTTCAATACCTGTAGAATATACTCAATTAACTGCAAGACCATAATAAAAGATCTTAAGAACAGCGCTAAAAATATTGATGCTTACCCAATACTATTTGAGGGGCAGTCCTTTTTCATGCCTTTCAATGCTAAATGGTATTTTACAATCTTTTACTCAAGCCCAACAGGGGCATACCTACAGCCACTAAAAAGTAATAGCTCCAGATTAGAGTATCTTCAACATACATAGGATCATAGTATCAACTAGGTTCGAAAAGACCTTTTAAAATCAAGTGTAACTGTTACTTGGACTGACAAGTTCACCACTAAACCATGCCCTAAGGGCCTCATCTACAGTTTTTGAACACTTTCAGGGATGGTGATGTTCTTTTTTTCCAGCAGTATCCTTAACATTTCCTACTCAAATAGACAGGTATGAAAACATCACATACCTTCCTTAAAAATAAATTAACACAAGTAATTTGAAACAGATCACTGTGTGGTTGTTTTGGTTCTTTTCCACCTACATAATATATACACACATTGTGCAGTTTTGAGCACATTTTTATTACTTTGCTATGGAACAGCTACTAGTAGTTTCATTTCTACATAAACAATCATGGTTTAGTATAAATTCTGAAAATGAGAAAAGCAAAACAAAAATACTACTGCTTAGGAGTGAAGTAGCTACTATTAATGAAATTAAAAGCTGTATTTTTTCAAACATTTGATTAGATGATTTTTGGACAACAGAAACTATTGTACTATTTCTTTGATGATGAGAGGTATAAAAAGGCAGCATAAGGTGTGGTAAGAGGGACAAACAGCACACAAAAAGTCTTTCTGCCTTTCTGAGACAGGCTGCTCCCAGCTCCCATTTGGCTTATGCAGATTTTATTAACTTTGTTGGCTGCAAATAGAGGAAAATGTGATACATCCCGAAATAACTGGAAACAGACTTACAGTCAGAGCTTTTTAGGAAGATGGAGGTAGTATGCAGCACCATCATTCCAGAGCTGCACAAGTCCTGAATGTGCTCTTCTGGTCTTTTCCATCTCTCTAGAGGCCTCAGAATTTTTTTAATATATCCCATTTTTAGGTGTATTCATAGCTCACTTAATAGGGGAAAAAGCTGAACAGGAGGGGCTCTGCCAGATACAAGCTAAGTAGCACAGACAAGAGAGAGATGATTACACTGGTGTCACAGATACCGACCTGCAGCACACATCTACAACCACGTTCCACATGGGGAGTACAGAGTGTCAGAAATACAGCTCCTTGAAAATGGAGATGGCACAGCCTCACTAGCTTTCCCCTGGTGCTTCACTAGGTTTATCATGAAAAGTTTCCTCGTGTCCAATATCTAACTCAAACTTCCAACATCGAACTCTCAGCACATTACTTTTTTCATATCTACCACTGTCTTGGAGGACTGTTGATTCATTCCCTTCTTTGTATAAGGCTTTTATGTATTTAATGGCTGCCATTACATCTTTCAAGCCTTCTGTTCTCCAGACTGAGCCAGCCCTCCAGTCTCAGTCCTTCAGTCCTCCTTTTCCAGGCTCCTCTTGCTCTCCCCTCTGGACTTGTTTTCTGATCTTTGTACAGAACTGAACACAGCACTTCATCTGAGGCCTTATTGGCATCTTCTATGTATATACTCTCCTTGCACATTCAATCACAGTCTGCCTGAGACTCTCTGCTCACTGTTACAAACCCTTTCTCCAAAATTACCACCTAAGCATTTCTTACCCATACTCGGTCTGCAGGTTGATTATTTATACCAAAGTTAAGAATCATGCCCTTTTCCTTGTTGGATTATATTCTATTTTTCCAAGCTATTTCATCGATGTCTTAAATGCAGCTTGAATTTTAATCTTAACCTCTTAGCTCTTTACTGCCTCCCATACTGGTATAATTTGTAAATTCATCATCTCACTTGCAATTAATATTGGGTCCAGGACAGACCACTATGGATTCCTCATTACACCTTTACAAACTGACACTAAACCATTAATATCTACCAAGAATGGCTTTCATACCAGTTTGGTGCCCATCTTGCAGTAGCTTCATATTCATGCATCTGTACTTTGCTTACCAGAATAAATTGTCAAAAAGCTTTGACAAGGTCAAGGCACGTAGCACCTCTTCCTCTTTCCCATCAATAAGGTTTGCTATTCTGTCAGAGAAGAAAATTGAATTGATTTTACAGATCATGTTGGCTGTTGCTTACCTCCCTGTTCTAGTGTGAGTGCTTACAAGACACTGCCTGTCCCTGTCCCAAAGAGCTTACTGTGAAGGATGAGGAAGCTGCATTCAATAATTTATTAATATTATATGTCCCATCTGTTTGCTTGTTATTGTGATGTTGGCTTTATAATTACTAGAGGTTAGCTCCAATAAAAGCTGGCCTGTGCTTCAGCAGCA
>NW_009929060.1:16286-27291 GCF_000696875.1 Nestor notabilis
GTTCTCCACTGAGAGCACTTAAAGACAATAAAGGAAAATATAGAGACTGATGACCAGGTCATCCAATTCAGTTGCCCACAATAAAGCATATCCATGTAACAGATGTTCATCAAAACATCTTCTCTGTTCTTCGTACTCCTGCAATTACATAGCCAGAAACTTCTCCCATTGTCTTACATAAATTACTTTCTTTTGACCTTGACAGGAGCAACTGAGGTCACAGAAGTCAAAGATTCCCTACTGGGGTATTTTTTAGGAAGAAACCCAACATACACTTAAATGATTCTAAGACTGTGATCAAAATGAAAGCAATATGCCCTTCCTTCTTTCCCCACTGAAAAAAACCCCTTCAATAGCCCTAGCCTATCTGAACCTTCAAGAAACCCTTCCAGACCACATTTCTGGCAGTAAGTTTAACCTCTTAAGTATATGAACAGGACCAAACCAATCACTGCCTGAAAAATGTTTTCAGTACCAGTAATTTGAAATTTATCTCCAGTTACTCAGGTGGATATCATGCTACTGCCAGACAACGAGTCATTCACAACAATGGTTGCTGAGTAAGCACCACGTCACCAAATACTGTAATAATAATATTAAACGTTCTGGACAAAGAGTCGGTGGTGTTTCAGGAGAGGAGGTTCTTTCTCCCTCTGCTGTAGTTGCTGTACCTGATGCGTCCAAGCTTATTAGGTGACCACGGCCTGTCACTGAGGGATGTCACAGTGGGACTGTGGAACCACACGGATCTGAAATCATTCCTTCTCCCATGCCCCTGCTCCTCCATGAGCACCCTCCCAGGAGCCACAGACCTCCTCAACCAAACCTGACCAGCCATTCTACGGGACTTTGCTCAGAAGAGGTACAGCAACAGTTAGTCCAGGAAGGAGAGGACACATCCTGTCACTCACGGCTTCCTTTTTCCCAGCTGGAACAGAGAGGTCTCAGGGGTGGTACGGAAAAACCTGAGCAACTTGTGGAACAGATGAGGCCACAAGAAACAGCATACAGGACTTCCACTACAGATACCACACTGCATCCATTTCTAACAGTTTCACATTTTTATGTTCTCACACACAACAGGATGGCAGTATTTCAACAGTATTAGTACATACCCAACATTAAATCCTACATCTGATTTTATGAAAAACAAACAAACAAACAAAAAAAGCCTTGTAGCAAACAAAGAACATTGACAAAGTCACATGATGAACCAGGGACAGAGCCTCAGAGACAGCAGAGCTCAGGAGAAGCTAGGGTCGCTTCTAATGCCTTTTAAAGTTAGCCTGCATCCTTGGCTGCCAAGATTAAAAATATTCTTTGCTTCAGATTGACTCACCACTGGTTGCAACGTGCTAAAATAAAGCTTCCTAAGTCTGAATCAAACAAAGCCTGGACTGGCACTAAAATTTTTGGGTAACAAACTAGACTTACGGATTTACTCCAAGTATGGCATTTATGGTGTTCACCTAGGAGCAGAGAAGCTGCAAGAACTGAGAGGACAACCTGTGAATGATTACAGCCATGTTTGAAAAGGGATAAGGAAGAAAAGACAGCTGGGTGAAGAGACTTGCATGAGGTCAGGCACCAGAAGAATGGCACAACTGTGATCCTAAATGCCTTAACTCCTGACCCAGTGTCTTATCCAGTGGATAATTCTTTTCTCAGAATTGAAAATAAATTGGATACTGTCTGCCAAGATGCTCTAATTCTGTACTAGTAAGTCATATCATTCTGGACCAGCTGCATATTACACCATCCCAAAATACGAGTTGTAATTTATTAATTCTGCCAAAGTAAAAGGTTTCCAGTAATACTGTCAGCATTTGCAGTTCTCACTTCAATGAAGCATATTGCGAAGGATGCTTTGTCAGACCTATATATCACTGTCACTCCAGAAGTCAATGCACTGACAGTCTTAGCAGAGGTGGATGCTACAGGATACTGTGAAAGTGATTATATAAGATGGAAAAGCAGGTTTTTGGAGTCTCACTCCAGCAATGCAGAAATCAGAGGCTTTTAATGGAATTAGCGGAGAAGGGAACATCTCTTGTACACATCACCATTATCCCCTGGGATCCTAAAATTACTTGTGAGGAATAATCTCTCCAACTCACTCATAATTTTAGCACTCCTAAGAACTACATATCTTCAGTTCTCCCATAATTTAAACTTCTTTCCCTCAACAGAAACACCACCTGACAGGTCTTAACTAAAAGTGAATGACAGCAATAGCAGCTTACTTAAAAGTGTAAAGGAAATGCATATTTATGAGCACCCAGAGTAATGGTTTATGGACCTCAGAACTAAAGGTGTGATAATGTCTTGAAAGCGTATCAGGAGACACAATTTTACCTTCAAAAGGCAAACTCGGCTACAGTCAGTGACGAGATCTGTGTTTGTGTTGAGATAACAAGATAGAGCAGCCTGGCTAACTTCAAAATTTATGTTTATTTTTCCAGCCATACTAATCCACCCTTTTCCCTTTCTAAAGGCTTGTAGGAAAGGAACTATGTGTGTGTGCATGTAGTGTATTCAAACACGTAAAATAATGGCATCGTACTCCTGACTTCAGGACTGGACTTGCTGCCTTACAGGCGAATATCTGGTATCATTCACAAATACTGCAACCTTCAATATGTAATGAAGATTAGCTAGGCTTTATTCTACACCTTCTCTTTAGGCATACACATTTGTCAAGTAACTTAATTCTGCATTTTTCTAATCATTTTGCCATCAGAGTGATGGCAAGGAGTTTATCTGAGGCCTTTTGATTGTATTTCATCATTTGCATCAGCATCAGTGCTCTGTTCATATTTTAATGAATGAAGTAAGTTGGTTTCAGTAATAGTCTTATTTTGAACATGACTATATTATGAACAATAGTGAAAGGTATGTATTAGGGCAATTTATTCAAGAAACAAGGATTGCTCCCAGCATAATTTTTTCCGAAACTATTCCACAGGATGATCTTTTAAGTATGCTGCCTCTTCGAGGAAACATACAAAAGCTGGAAAGACTGCTAAGGAAAATAGTCTACCATCTGGAAAAGTATTCAATTAGAGCAGATAAAGCATGGAAGTGTTTTCTGTTCCTGAATCTTCCATAAAATTACTGTATGACCTTGGGAAATCTCTTTTCCTTACAAGACTTCGGTACTCATAAAAAAATCCAAGATCCTGGTCTAATGGTGTAATAGAAGTGAAAAACACTTGTAAGGGTTATCTATTAGAGATAATTCTCTGATGGCCTATATTAATTTCTTTTTAAGTATTTTTAAATTACATTTACAAATATAATGAGAAACATTTAAAAAAAGTACCTGAAAAAGTAACTGAATCTGCTACTGACCCTTAAAGTCAATTTCTTATTCATTAAAAATGCATGTTAAATATTTATAAACCTATGCAGAAAGCAATTTCAATTTCTAGAATTAAAAGCATATAGAATTAAACAGAACTAAACAGAAAAGGAACTTTTAGCTGTACTTGTTTCCTCACAAACTGTTATATGGACACTACTCTGATCACAAAGGTCCTACATAACCCCACACTCCCCTCTCTTCTCTCACTGGAGCCTGAAGTCACCAAGTGGGGTCTAGCACACCATACAGGACACAGAACTTCAGCCATGCACCATTAGGTGACCAGTGAGTTGGTCCTAGTTCAAGTGCATCTCCTGTCTGAGAGTCCTGATGTGCAGCATCAGCAGAGAGAAACCCCCACCTTCCCTGGAGGTGGGCTCCCAGCAGACAGGACAGGCATGGCTCAGGACAGATGAGAGAGGTTATTTGTAAACTACCTGAACAATTCTCTATTCACATTTCTTGCTCTGACTGATCCCATTCTTTAAACATAACAGAAATTACACATTTATTATACATAGAGTACAGAGTGAAAAACAGTCAGTGCATTTCTTTTTCAGTCATTTTTCAGTTCCTCACAACCTAGAGGTTTGCCTCACACTTGGAGTAAATTGCTTTTCTGAATGTCCCATTTTGTAGATAGGTAGACAGAGAAACAGAACAAAACAAAGCCGCACAGGCTCTGTATGGCCTGTTTTTCAACAGTTCATTTCTTCAGAAGAAAAGAGGCACAACTCCACTTTCAATAACAATGCAGTCCTTATAACACTTACTTTTCCTAGATCCAAGAAAAAGCCAGTGGATCTTATTATGCCAAGTTCTAAGAATTTAGCAAAGGGATTTTGCATATGCAGAATAGAGGACACTAAATTACTAAAACAAAACTACTCAACTAACATTTGAGTGAAACATGCATGCAATGAAGATTCCATAAGGTTATTTCTTAGTTCTTTTGATGCAAAATCCAAAGGTGTGGCAGAAGCACAATGCTAATTTAATGCTCATGTTCTAATTAGTCTTTTTTTTTTTTCTTACAATAAAAGGGCTACAGAGTATGGCAAAAAGTCTCACTGACTGTTCACTCCGTAATGTGCTAGTACTTTATTTTTTACTGGTTTTCTCCACAGAAATATCATACAAAGAATCTTAGGGCACCCACCTGTATTTTTAATACAGATATGGATACCAACAAGTTCAAAGGCAGGCACTGAAAAGTCAAGGAATAAAGTTGTCTGTTCTTAACATACATACCAGAATACAGAATTTTATGAATTTTTATCATATTATGTTAATGTGTGTTGCTCAGAAGCCCCTTCCTCTTTCAGTAGCCAAGTAAATATGGACAATAAGACTCACTGATCAAGCTGTGTGATATACAGTAAATGAGGCAAGGGACCAATGGAAGATGACAATATTCATGATTAGGTAAGATGACTAAATGAATGACTAGGTAATAGGAAGAAAGTCTTCATTATGAGGCTGGTGAGACACTGGAACAGGTTGCCCAGACAAGTTGTGGATGTCCCATCCCTGGAAGCATTCAAGGCCAAGTTGGACAGAGCCTTCGGCGATATGGTCTAGTGTGAGGAGTCTCTGCCCATGGCAGGGGTGTTGGAATCAGATGATCTTTAATGTGCCCTCAAACCCAACCCTTTCTATGATTCTATGATTTTATGACAAATGCATCTATGGTTAGGGTAATAGACAAGGACCAGAATATCTTTTCCTCTCTGAGCCACAGGTTTTGGGTATGACCTTGGGCAAGACATCCACATTTTGATTCATCAAATGTGCAAGCATTCTTAGATAAGTCTTCCTTCTTTTGGTTTAGGAAAAGTGCAGAGATTTGAAGCAAGGCAATAGTCTTACCTCCTTCTTCTCTCAGGCCAGCATTCCATGCTACGATTAAATGATGACCTTAGTCGATATGGCCCTGTGATATGCTAATGGCCAACAGTCCTCATAAACACATGTGCCTTGACTGCTTTTTACTCCACGTGTTTACCCAACTATAACCCACTCTAGCCAACTTATCAACCTATTCCAAGATTTACTGAGGACGAAGCTCTTTCAATGTCCCCCCTACTGGTGTGCACTTTGAAGATCCGAGTAATTTTATGCCAAGGTTTTTCAATAATGCTTAGTGCTGCACGCCCATATGAATTTCTTCAAAACGTGCTAAACTAAGTTTTGACGGCAAGAATACCCGAGTCACCCCCTATTGCTACCAGTGGGACATGCTGCAACACGTAGGGCAAGGGCTGACATAGGAAAGTCCCGTCAAAGATGTACAACTGAGGCTCCTCCAAGAAATTGCATACTATACATACTAGTAGACTCTTAAGTACTGCACTTGTATAATACAAAGAACAGGAGCAGCAACACCAAATGTACACCCAGCAGTGTACTAAAAAAACCCCAAAACAAACCAAAATTAAAAAAAAAAAAAAAACAAACAACAAAACCAAAACAATCAGGAGAAGACGATGCTGTGGAAACTTTTGATAGTTTCACCACGTTATGTTGAGAGAACAGGCACTGAAAAACAAAGGTTAATGTTACAATCAAAATGTGCCCCTCTTCCCTCACGTCTCTTCTTTCAGGGTGGACTTTCAGCTTGAATTTCATATTCTGCTCACCAAAAATGGAAAAAGCCTATGAAATTCAAGATTATGTTTTCAGTTCTCCTAAAATCTTGATTTTGGTGAAAATACTCAGTATTAATTTTTCCACAAGTAAAACTACAGTCAGAAAGTTATGGTAATCCTTCCAAATGCATTTTCTAGCTATAAATATCTCAGAAAGCTGCTCCACTTCACAGTGAAACTTTGTCCATATGGAACATAACACTAGGAAGGACTTGGTGAACTACTGAAATCCAGTACTGTGGTGGTGAAGGCACCCATATCATTCAGTTTTGTTCAAAACTGATCATAGAAAACAAACAGTCGGAAAACAAGTTAGGGTTTTGAGTTTTTTTGTCTTTAGCCCTACCTGTAGGACATCACTCAAGAAGCTCAATCTCCTACTGGTAAGAAACTCCTTTCTAGTTTCCAGCTATGTTTCTTTACAGACAATTTACACCCAGTTACAGACTATAAATGTATGTCTTTTCCAAGTGTTTACTCCCAGAAAGTTCACTGAGAGGAACCATATTTTCTTAGTTTGTGTTCAGCTGAGCTAAACAAGGCTCTTCTCAGCTCTTTTTGGTCACCCTAGTAGTTCTTTCAGCATGTCTTTCACTTTTGATTCATCTTTCTTAAACATGGATGAGCAAAGCAGTACTCAGTACTTCAAACACACTGTCTCCAGTGCCATATTTAATGGCTTTAATATTTCTTACCTCTATTTTAAACACATATGTGGGTGATCATCAGAAACAAGGGGACTTTTCCTCTATGACTTCCAGCTGATGAATTGGCAGCATTGGCAAGGAACTAGCCAGTCGTCAAAGCAAAGATACAAACCATGTTTTAAGATGCTGATGCATCCCACCCTGTAATTCCCATGTAGCAATGCATGACAAGTACTATATCATCAGTTTTCTATTCCTTCATCTGCCCATGCACAGCAGCGTACTGAGCAGCTCTGAGAACCTTTTCTTTGGTAGGACTCTATGCCAGTACCACTCTGCTCAAATATTCCTGGCATTTCAGAAACAAATGAGAATAATGGCATGATGTCAGCATAATTCAGGATGGAGAGGACCTCTGGAGGTTACCTACTCTAACAGAAGCTAGGCCAGGCTAACTTTAAAGTTAGGTCACATGGCTCAGGTCTTTGTAAAAATCAGTTTAAAAAAACTGATCAGTTTAAAAAAACTGGGAAATCCCTCAACTTCCCTGGCAACCTGTACTGGGGTTTGGCCTCCTCATCACGCAACTTTTCCAAAATTATTACTAACTTAGCAACATGCACAGTTCTTTGATAGTATTTTGACAACAGCCAACAAACAAATCCTGAAGAAACATAATGAGCCTTTCCAGTATCTAAATGTTATTCATTTTATCTTCACAGTTATGGATTGAATTTTGTTTCCAGTTACAAGGATGAGCATCTGAAATAACTTTGCTAAATTCAATAGTGTGATACCTGTCCCCAATCTCCACCACCATAAAATCCAACCTTCCTACTCATGGCGTCTTGGCTGTAGGAAGTGTTTCTTTCCAGACTAAAAATTACCTGAAAGGTAGCTGGATAAAGCAAAAAAAGTTAACACTGAACTAGGCTTTTTAATTTCTCTTTTTGCACCAGTGACAGAAGTAAGATGGGGAGGACAATCCTCTGTGGACTACATTTTTCCTGCTTTTGCCACAGCCGAAATATTTTATTCTCCCTCTCTGAAAAGCACATGAAAGCACTTCTTTCATTGTCCTTTTCATGACAATTACTCATTAGAATTTGATAGTTTTCTCTACACAAACACAACAGGTCATATTTGCTTTTTCCATTAAACCATTTGGACAGAAACTCTTTCATGGAATATGTGCTATGGGGTCTGTGGTTTTCCAAGCTGCCTATCAAGATACACAGAGCCTCCTGTGTTACAGACATGAATCTGATTTTCTTGTAACTCTACCAATCATTTCCATCTGGTATTGTACTTAACAGGCTGATTTTCTGAGACACTTCACACTATGAAGTATGTTAAGGATTGTACCTTCAGTTCTATTTGATTTGCAATTTATTCAATGTTTCTCCCTGTGCAGTTCATACTAGTTTGCACAGTCCCCATCTATTCCAGAGAAGACACAGCGGACTTCAGCCTATCTTTTCTGGAAAAGTACTTCTTCAGAGAGAATCCCACAAGTTGCTTCACTCAATTTCTTTCTAATGTTTGGTAGGCAAAACACACTGTAGTATACCTGAACATTATGGAAGAGGCTGGGCCAAAAAAATAACTGCATTCATGTTTTGTTATGCCTTCCACGTATAGGGAAGACAGCATCCTTGTTCACTGCAGACTGCAAAAAATACATGGATTTAAACTATCATATAGTTATTCCTAAAATAACTCAGACAGTAGACTCATCTGGCCAACAGAGGCTACTGGATTGAAATCAGAAGTGATTCTAAGAAGTTGGGGGAAGTCTACAAAGGAAGCCAATCCTTCTTATACTTCCTAATCTGTCCAGTCTGCATGTTATATGGAATAAAGACTTTTCCTAGACTCACTTGAGGGTCTTGCTTGGCTTTGCAATATGTTCAACAGCAATATTGGCTTATGGCATTTGATGGCTTGAGTTTTGCCACACACGTCAGCCCCTGCTGTGTGCCGTCCTGCTCTTTGATGCATATTAGCTCAGTTTGTGCATGCAGCCAGATGATGAAGTAGATCAGGGAATTCATTCAACTGAAAAACCACCGAGCACAATTTTTGATTCAAGCTGGATCAAAATGGCACTCAAACAGCTGTGCCACCTGAGAGGATGGCATAGTATACACCATGATGTGGTAGCAGCAACAAGTTGAGAGAGGTAGGTGTTGCTAAAGGTTGCTTTGTAATGTCAAATTGTACCCTCTGGCTATCTGGTTGCAGGTATACCAATATATTATACACTGCCAAGTGGAACTGGAATTCAATGGTATGCACACTCCAATTGTTACAACAGTCCCTGGCACAGTTTGTGCCCAGAGTATCTCTCTCTCAAGCAATTCTTACACATGGCTCAGAAGTTAATGTGGGCCTAGAGCAATTTTCAATATACGGTTTGCAAAGCAGCCATTCTGTTTTAGGGATAAGAGTTTAACAGTATGGTCAGTGTCATTCAATGCCTATTGGCCTCTGTGCCGGAAAGCAGTATCAAGCTTGTTTAACCTACAAGTGCAGACATGGATCACCAGCCCAAATTCAGACCTTTCACTAGTTAGAATAGAAGCTTACAGAGATGATTCTTACGCATCCCCCCCTGCAAAACTCCTAGGCGGCCCCACTTGCATCCTACTTTAACCTTCTTCCAGCTCTTCAGTGACAGTGACTGAAGTTCCTTCTGGTGAGGTCTACACAAACAGCTGCACACTTATTTTGCCTGTGAAATGAACTGGTTAGGTGCAAGCCAACTTCAAACTCGGAGATGTACTGCCATAATACACAACATTGTGGCCAAGTTAATTAGCACTGCTAAAAGGCAGGTCAACATGAGCACTGCGCTCAAGGGGTCCAAAGCTGAGGGGTTTAATGCACTCTCCAAGTTCAGACTTACTCACAACAGCCTCAGGGAATCTGAGACTCGCTCTCATCAGTGTGCTGTAACCTTGAGCTGAAGGGACCATGTCTAATGCTAAGACACTGTTTTACTCCATATGCTAGTTCATTATCCAGCTCCTCTGTTTTGACTGCCAACAAATAATGATGTTTTTCAACACTTCTCCACTAGGAACTGAAAGCAAAAACATCACATCATAAATGCCACCCAACATCTGCTCGGCAGTTACCATCTTCCCATGACTATCACCTAGGCTGAACCTGAGCAAGTGATTTAGTGACAAGCTGTGTCACATCCTCTTACCTATCACACCCTAGATCATCCAAACCCCAGTTCTTATGAAAAAGAAAGTCCACACGTATTTGGTGAAAATACCATAGGAAAATTAATTCTAACAAAAGAACCCCACACATTCTAAAATATTGATGAAAAATCAAGTATCACTATCGAGGATATCAGTATTGCTACAAATGTTACAGCAACAATGCAGATACAGTGATAATGCTAAGATATTCACAGAAAATAAACTAAGGAAAAGGCAGGCTTTTCCCACCTTTCCTATTTAACCGTCAAAACTCTTCAAAACATTATTTAATATTTTTTTATATGAGTTCTTTTAGAACAGTACCAATAGCTTAGCAGGCCACAACTCGGTCGGTTCCATGGTAAATACGGTATCTGTGAAGCTGGGATGATGACAAGGAACCAGATTTCAAGTAAAGTATTTCAGAGATTAAAAACCAGATTAGTTACTTGCCTTATATTAACTGTAAATTTATTAACTGCAACCAGAGCACTCAATCAGGGCAGAGTATTTGATTTCCCGCATTCCACTTCTTATTGTGAAGCTCTTTGTTCTCTTCCTGGTGTTATGCTGTACTGATCTAACTGCTACACAAATGAATAATCTCAAACTACCTTTGAATGTGTGAATACTTTCAATAGTGTTTATTTTTAATCAGCCTTTACCATTAAGTAAAAGCAAAAGCAAGTTGCATGAGGCTTGCAATTTCTGTAACTACTTCAAATGAAGCAACTGCCTTTTTATATTTTCATTCTAGCAGTATGAGCTAAGATCTGCTGCCCTGTTACTTCATTTCCTATCCACTTTTTACGACTGCAAGTACTATGCAGAGCCTAGCAGACAATCCCATAAACAGTTCAAGACCTTGAAAACCACAATGTATCCAGTTCCTAACTTTCTTCCAAAATAAGGCATAGTAGAAGCAAAAGCTTCCACTGAAAAAAAATATTTTTAATACAAACCAGTTACAGAAATCCCTGACAACGTGCAATTAACAAACTGCATGATAGCGATCACCAATGCGAACAAATTCATTACAAAATCCAGATGACTGCTCTATGGTTATGCTTACCCTGAACACAGATATCTAACACATTTTTTTAAGGCCATAAATAGGTGCAATACCTGCTG
>NW_009929060.1:27322-52444 GCF_000696875.1 Nestor notabilis
ATGACTTAAGTGGTCATGTCCCGAAGCATAAAATACAAAAGTGTCTTCACACATACCTTTTGAATTGAGCCAAGGGGACAAACTCAATGTCTTTCTTCTTAGACTTCATAAAAAAGAAAATAGTGCTACATCTCATAGCTTGGTAACTGAAGAAATGGTGTCCACCTTAAATATCTACCAAGCAGATCTTGATAGATGCATGTGCACGGTCACTTCATTCTTACACCTTCTGCACTGCTGCCTTATGAAATAACAGGAAATCGGATTTGTATTTCACTGCCCAACTCTCCTTGCATTTATATTGACATAATATTACCTACAAATATAAGCACACGCAGCATATGCAGAGAAAGCATACATATGAACACTGTATACTTAGAAAAATTATGTCGGAGATTTTTAGAAATGGGTGTCTAAAGTTAGATTTACAGATTCACATTGAGATACAAGTACTTTGAAGTCCACTCTTCACACATACAAGCTAGGATTTTCAAAGCCTGGTGAAAGAATTTCTAAAAATGTTAAACTGCTCTACCTCGGAATGTAATATACACATGCATATGTGTCTATAGTGAAACTTAAGTATTTTGGAGAAAACGCAAAAAGGTTGGTTTAGGTTGATTTTTTTGACTCCAGAAATTAATTCACTGAAGAATGGATCAGAAGCTGAGAGTAAGTACAAGCACAAATATGTATTATTGCAAAAGCCCTTTAGGCACCAGATACTTTACAGGAATTGCAAGTGCTTGAAGTAACATTATGCTGAAATGCAGTTCAGCAACTGGAAACAGCATGTCAAATTTCACTCTCATTTACACCTATAAAAAGGTTCACAGCGACTTCACTGAGTGAAATGGTGATGTTGTTGAGATTAAAGTAAGAGCAGACTGTGAGCCTCCATCTGTATAAAAGTACTAAACAAGTGTAGTACAAATTTACAGTAAGAGTAGTATAATCAGGCAAGTTTAAAGAAACTCTAGGCTTTTGCTGTAGAGAGGGGATGGAAGACAAGGGTTTAGATACACCCTTCTCCTTAGCATCTCTGCACGGAATGTGTACACGCTCCCACAGCCCCCTGGCTCTTCAGCCACCCTTCCCACCCCTGCTCAGGCTGGGGCTATGTCTGCCTTTTAAATGAAAGCTAAATAATATCCACACAAACACAAGTACATATCCAGATTTACCATCACCTTTTATGCTCCAAGCCAAAGCAATAAAACATAGCTTTACTGCTTTGGACTTTAAAAAATAAGTGATCACATGCTGTATGCGCTTAAAATCCATCATCAGCCTTCACAGAACGTATTTAAAAACATCCCAATCGTCACAAAATGTGGATTAAATTAGTACAGCCAGACTAGGCATCACTGCACAGCAGTGTTTTCCTCAGCTGCTCTTGCTTTAGTTTCCAAGAAGCAAAGCCACTGGCACAAAACTGAAATCAAAATAGCTATCACTGACCAAAAGATCTAGTTCATTTTTTGTGACAATGAAAGTCATTCTTCATAAAGCCTCCTCCCAAACAAAAGAAAAAGGACTGCATGTGGTATCCATGGTGTATCACTGTGAAGTATGAAACTCAGCAGAGGAAAAGATTCCAAACCTTGCCAACAGTCACACATAATAGCAAAAGGAGTTAGGTTTGGGTTTTTTTCTGCTTCTCTTTATTATGTTCTTAATAGTACATCTTTATTAGAAAAATTCAAGAAAGTAAATGTAATGTTCCATATGCACTGGAACTGCCTACTTCTTGAGTTGTTTTTACACTTTAATAGTAGGAGAGGTCTCTCCCATTTTTGTCTCAACTTAGAACAGCAAGTAGCTGTTTCTGTACTTTTCCCCTCCCCAGCTTTTCTCCAATAAATAGGTGACTGACATAAAATATGGGGAAAAAAAGAGATGACTAATTAAAAAAATAGGTTGCAAAATTTTAATTCCACTGACATCTGTCATGCTACATCTTTGCTTGTGACAGTGGAGAGCAATCTCAGTGACGCAAATCCTGCATTCTGGTCCTGTGCCTCTTCTTAACAGACAGAAGACACAGGAATTCCTGTTTTGTTACAAAGGGTGTGATTTTGAAATTTTCAACACAAATTCAGTCCAAGCATTTTTTGCTGTTGCTGCTGTTGCTGTTGTTTCTGAAATTAAATCTAAAATTTTCATGCTGATTACAAACATCTCCTGATCCAAAACAAAACACTCACATTTCACTTGAAAGTGTGTAATATATTTCATGAGAAAGTGTCAAAATGTAATACTTTTCCTTCTTTTGAGCTGACAAGGAAGTCTCAGCAGTCAGTCTGATTTGAGTAATGGCACTATTCAAGGTAAGGGGCGGGTGGGGACATTAACTGTAAAAAAAAGAAAAGGTGAACAATGGAAAACAGAGAAAAAGGTGAGGTGGTGGAGAGTAAAGACACTTCTAATAGATAGGCAAGTGGAGATGGCAATCTGCCACAAGAAGGGCTTCCCTCTGGAGACAGGGAGGCAACAGGTTCATACACACAACTGGGCTGGGAGGTGGAGGTGGGAACTCTAGAGACACTCTTGCTGCCACTAGTCACCATCCATCCATCTCACCAAGGTCTGTCCATTCCTTCATATCATCAGTGTAACCATATTACCACAAATCACTCCTCATTTGAGAGACTGGAATCACTTTCCTTCACAATAATTCAGCTGACAGCACAGCTACTCTCCAAGGGGCTGGGAGACAACAGAGCCCAGCTCTACACACCATGATCATCCTGAGACACAAGCTCTTCTTCATCTCATCAGGGCTACAGTGGGACCATAACCCTTGGCACTAGGATGAGATGCCTTTCGTCTGGACACATCACCAGCTCCCCACACCAAGGAGTTCTAAAAAAGGGATGACTTTACCCAGAGTTTTATGTGCTAGTTCAGGTGGGCAGTTCTCTCTTCCTTCCTGTGCTGCTACAACTGGGGTATCAGGACTCCGATCCTTTAGGGGCTGGAGCTTATATAAGCATAGCCCAGGGGACCTCTAGCTCCTCACATCCCCCAGGAAGGAGTAAAAGTTATGAATGAAAACAAATTCTCCTTTTGTTTTGGAAAGCACAAGGTGCTAGGCTGAGCACAGTTGCTTGGTGGTGGAGGTAGTGTTCATTGGCATAGCACACGCAGAGTGATGGGGTGATGAAGGGTGCTGAGCAGCCAGCAAGTCAGAAGATACAGAGCAGACAATAAGCAGACCTTTGAGCCTACAAATTGGAGGTTGAATGACTGGCAAACAACCTCTCCTCATGAAAAATTATGCTACAGCAACACAATAGTAATAGGAGCCAAAAGTATGTCTATTCCTGATTTGTAGACCAGGTTTTAGTTATGCTATAATCCTCTCAGTATGCCTGCTTAGGATCCCACAATCACACGAGTCATGAACACTACCCACAAATCCTGCAGCTTCCATGCCGAGCAAGCGACACACCAGATGAAGAAGGATGGAAAATATACATGTGGAATTGTTCTGGGAACTTAAAGCACACATAACAGTAAACAAAGCAAATATGGTGTAAAACCTGTTGCTATTTTCACAGCATTTGTGGAGCAAAGCTGCATAAATGCAGAAAGATGCATACTGCCTCACACCTTTCCTCTGATCCCAGCAAATTAAGCACAGCAGCACAAACAGCAGCAGTGAGAAGGAAACACTATGCAGAAGAGCTGCCCCGTTTGTTGCTGCACTACAGGTATATGTTTGGGTATGTGAGAGAGAGCTGAATAACGAGTGTTAAAATTACTTCTCATGCCTCCCTCCAGAACCTCGGCTGCTCGTGGGGAACTGAATGGGGAAGGATTCCCTCAGCACCATCCTCCCTCCTCCGGACACAGTCTAAGCCAGCTTGAAAAGGTTTTTGCTGCTGTTGTTCCCTGTCCCACTTGGGGACAGTCTTCACGAAGCTAGTGCCAGTTTGGTCTGATAACGAAAAGGCTGCCTCTGCTCCCAGCGGAAAAGGCAGTGCTCTGTGGATACCAAAGCACTTGCTGAACAAGAGGCAATACAGACAAATTTTGGCTGGTGGCAGGAGAGATGGCTGAAAGCCAGCTGACAGAGAAGAGCAGTATCAATCTCTATGCCAGGGGAATCCTCTGAAAATGCTACTGAAGCAAACAGCAACTGCTAATGGCACAATGGCAAACAAGACATGAGCGATCCTGTGCTCAATCAAGGAGAGAAAAAGGCAAACGGCTGAACTGAAGTGATCAACATGAACTTGAACCATGGCACAGGGCAAACATGTGGCATGCCGTATGGAAACTCAGAACAAAACAGAAAGCTTGGAACAAATTGAAATTAAAAATCTGCTTTTATTTCAAATTACTCCGCTAAACATGTAACTGAAAATTGTGTTGAAGTTGACATGACTTTGTGACATGTTGTTCCTTGAAAACTGCCATTTTCCATCAAACAAAAAAAGGTATTAAAAACGTTTCAATCTGGTTACCTTCTATCCAGCAGGCTAGAAAACATTAAAGCATGAGCTAAGAAATAACACCATACCATTAGTCAACAAGAGATAGCTGTTCAGCCAGCATCCATCATAACATTTTCAAGAATCCATACATACTAAATGCCTGGAAAGGAAGGACGGCAATCACTCCAAGCATGTATTCAGAACTCTTAACGCATGTGATAAATTAATTCTTTTAAAGACAGGCCTCATGCAACCTCCCTTTGCTCAGTCTTTCTAGATATAACCTATCTGGGAAAGGGTGATCAAACAACCACTTCCAAAATAGACGAGCCTGGAGCATGATAGCATTCTGTGGTCAGAGCAGTCTTCTGCTGAACAGCCTCACACTGAAGCATCCCTGCAAGAGTACCTAGGCTACCAAATCTAGGGTTTATTTGATGAATGGACTTTAGGAAAAAGAAAAATAATTCTTTCTGTATAATTTCTAGTACAATAATCATTTCTGAGCATGGTCAAACACAGGAACAAGGTTGTCCAGAGACACTGTGGAGTTCCCCTCCTTGGAGATATTCATAAGCCATCTGGACACCCTTCCGGCTAACTGGCGCTAGGTGACCCTGTCTGAGCAGGGGGGTTGGACCAGATGACCTCCAGAGGTCCCTGCAACTTCAACCACCCTGTGGTTCTATGATAAACCGATGAATTATCATCACTTATGCAACACTATGTAAGTAGAAAAAATCAAGAATGGCAAAAAAAAAAAAAAAGAAGAAAGATTTCCATGTTCATTATGGCAAAAAATGTTCTTTATTGGACAATAATTGTCAATAATACACCTATTGTCCTATAATACACCTAAAGGCATAATGACACTAGGGAGATGGCTCCACTAAGCTCAGCTACCAGGCCTAAAGCTAACCCAAAATGCTTGTACATAAAAACTCAAACGCACCCACATGAAAGTATAAAATAATACCCATGAATTTTCAACCCCCTCAAATTCATTAAGTTCAGAAAAATAATTTCCATTAGCAAACTCTCTGGCTATAGTGAATGACCAGAGTGGGAGTTGAAACAACCATCATCAGAGCAAAAGGCAGTGAATAGTCTATTTTAGTTCTTGCTCTCTGTCCTCTAAGGAATAGTACAATCATAGAAACACCTCCTAGGTTATATAGTTTATTTGCCTGCCGGTGTGAGACTCTTCCCTACGATAATTTTTAACGCTTGCTTTTGCCAAGTTAAGAGCAATGTGTCACAACTGAGGAAAATGAGCTTATTATAAGTCCCCTTGGACACTGTATTTTGCAGTACCCAATGGATCACGGTGCTGCATCATTTAACAGGGAAGGTGCCAAATCGTTCAGACAACAGGCTAGCCTGAAACTGGAAAGTCAGCAACATAACAGGATGCCTCTGAATACTGGGCCCCTATATAAATACTCTCGCCCCCTTGCTACAGCACAGTGTCCTCTACCCAGCTCAAGGCACAGCCGATCAGCCCTGGCATGTCACGGCTGTGAGATGCACAACCACAGTGCCATGCAGTAGTGACATGCAAGAAGTAGCCCAAGCTGTGAACGAGTGTGAGAAAATCTTGTGAGTCTCATATGTGGCTTTACATCCCCTGGTCCTCCAGCAGCCTAGCCTGCCTTCCAGGGATCCTGCTGGAGATCACCAGTCTCTCTCACCCTGTGGACATCTATGAAAAACAATTTCAACCATGGTCACCTGAAGTCGTGCACAAAAGGAAGAAAAGCATCCCTAAAGGAGGTGGCTGAAAAAGAAGTGACCACAATGAAAATACACACAGAAAATGTCAGAAAGCTAATGCAATCCTCTATCCAAACACCCAGTTACACAGGATGAGTAGCCGCACGGCTCCCACTTCTCACCAAACCCACTGGGGTGAAATATTTGTGGTGTCGTCTTCTGCTGGGTAATAGTTTCCTTGCAAAGTTTTCTACATGAAACCTAAATCGCACAGAAGTGGAGTCCCCATTTATTTAAACATTTTTTTCCAGTGTATCTGCTTCCCATCTGTGAAGGTACTTAGAAATTTTCAGCCACACTTCTAACTCGCAGAGAATGAACCAAGAAAGCCAGCCATAAACTGCCCAAGATTAGAAAATATGGAGCATTCCACAGCAACATATAATAAATAAAATACAGAATACTCCCTTACTTTCAACTTCAGATGCAGAAAAGACTGTTAAAAGTTGTATTAAAATAAGGCAGCACTAAAAAAATACAAGACATGATAAAAATAAGATTGTTCGCATACCCGTAGTTCTTTCACCATAAGAATATACACTATAAACAGCCTTTTTTTCCCCAGACACTTGTTATTTTTCTGGGTATTTAAACACAGATGTGGATGCTTAGCAACTTTAAAGCAAAGTCATTTACTTAGATAACTAAGTATAGATTAAGGTACTTCATTTTATATACATACTTTTAAAATCCTTTGTCTATTTTATATTATTTAACACCTAGACAGAACCCTCCTATATGAATTCCAACAATAAGTCACCTGCCTTTGCATTTAAGGAAAGAAATAGAGATTTGAGCCTGCTATGAAGGTATGTGTGTGAGTACACAAGTGCATTCATGTGTGTGCATGTGCATACTTTGTATACAAGTTATCCACGTATACAACAGGTAAGAACAGTAAGAGACCTAGGAAAATAAATGACTAATGTATTAGAAGTATTGCATTAGTGTGAGAATAAATGCAGTTATAGAATGTAAAGTTCTGTATCATTCAGCGTATCAAAAACTGTTATGAAGCAGGAACAGTATTTTGTTAGAAATGCCCATATTTGATTGGAGACAAACAGAAGAATCAGGAACATTCCAACAGTTCAGAAATACCATGAAGCCACCGCACTGCAGTGTTTCACTACTATTTCCAAACACAGAACATGGATGTTATCGAGCTTCTTGAAACGCTGGCTTCATAAAAGGTTTTGCTGAATGAATTAGTCAACAGCATTTAACAAATGTTTCCCTGGAGTGTGCCTTATTTTGTACCACTCACAAGCAAAACAAAGTTTTTGAAGAGGAATAATACATTTTGTTACACTAACAGGTCTGGCTGAAAAAACAAAACCAACCAGACAAAAAAAAAAAAAAAAAAAAAAAAAAAAAAGAAGAAGAAAAAAAACCAAGAGATTTTTTTTTTTTAAGCACACAAGCTTTTCTTCAATTCTCTTACCTATTTGTTTCCTGTACTGGTCAACGGGAGTTCTTGCTGTAGAGGCATCTTTTCTACCCATCGTTTTAAATCCAAAAATCACTGTCAGCAGCAGGGAGGGGAAAAAAAAAAAAAAGAAAAAGAAAAATTAAAAAAGAGAAAAAAAAGTAAGCATTATTCCTAAATAAGTTACTGAGGAAATCAATGACATACAACATCAGAAAAAACTAACAAGCAACATTTATGTTATGTTATGATTACATACAGACATAAGCCTTCCCAAAGTGCAATGAGACACTGGAGTTCAATCATCACTATTCTGTAGACTATTAATAAATTCTAGCATACCTTTTTCCCCATTGCATGGGTTATTAACATTACAGAATGCCTCTTAGTCTGAATAAAAAAAAAGAAAAAAAGAAAAGGATTTAAACTGATGGCACTGTAATTCAGCATTTGGTACCACAGAATTACATTCCTTTTTGTAAACCAGGGAGTGAATGTTGTATTTTGAGCTGCTTCCGTTGTTGGCAAGCACATTTACAGTATGCCCAGAAGCCTGACGCAGGACTAGGCATGCGTGCATGCGCTGGTGGTAATTGCTTGGGAAACCCACCTATAGACACAGCCCTCCAGCCACCTTGAGCTAAAGAGAGGAACAGATACCTAAAACACAGCAACTCCACACTCTACCTTCCTGCCATGGGCTCTAGAGACCTGTGAATTAAAAGAAAGTGGAGAATAAAAGGTAAGAGCTGGGGCTGTGCCCTTTTTACACCTCTCAGCCAAGGTATTGAGAGTTTAGATCAGCTTCAATGCATTTAAGTAACAACCATCCTGACTTGAATGAGCTTCTTGCAATGCACAGCACAAAGAGGTGACACAAGGATTGCACAGGGAACTGCACCATCATTCATCCAAAGATGCTCTTTTGGTACTTTGTTACTCTCACACCATCAGTGTAACTGAACAAGCAAACTTATGTTCCAGCAAACTTCAAATACGTCCATTTAATCTGGAAAACTCTTACTCATCCCTTCACAGGGCTGCCACTCAAAAAGTACAGTAAGATTCTACATATACACTAATTTCACCTCTTTTTCAACGGTTAAAAAACACCTGGCTTTTATAGTCACACTTGTTCCTCAAAACACTATTTTTCAACCATTTTGGATGGGCTGAATATGCCCCTCACCACAATGATCATAAGCCCCACCATCTGACCACCTTTATGACACAAGCCTCTGAACATCAACCCCTGTACTGACAAGAGGGCTGACATTCTCCAGTGCACAGAAGATGCACAACGTCCAACACTTGCCTTTTCCCAACTGGCCTTGGTGAGTTGTGCCAAAGGCAAACTTTAGCTGAACTGTCCCAGGTAGCCACAGACTGTCTACAGATTGTGCACATATGGCCTTGGAGTATTTGCAAGTTTTACTTTCCTGTTAGGCATTACCAGCTGCATGACAGCAAGACGAGCTTCCCCAGGCTCTGTTTGGGAAGTGCAGCCCTTAAAGGCATTGTGATGCCAAATCATGGGCCAAAAAGCATGCCAAGGCATTCCTAAATGTGCTACCATAAGCCTCTCAGCCTTAAAGATGCACCATTATCTCCTTCATAGTTTCAAACAAGGTGTAATGTATAGCTGCAGGAATGATCCCACCAGTTATTTATGCTTTTTCAATCCACAAAGTTTCTTCTTTTGATTTATCTATAAGAATTACTGGCATTTAATGCCAAGTGACAAATCCGGGCTCCTGAATTTAAAGTGTGGGACATGGCTTAAAATGAACTTAGGTGCATAGAAGTCAACAACTTTTTATTTCTTAATCCAAACTGAAAACTCAGTCATAGAGTTCTAATGTTTCCATACATTACTTTTGTTTAACTCAGAGCATACCCATATTTTATGTATTCTCTCAACTGAGTTTTATTTCTCATGTAACATTCACATCCCAATAGCAAGAGCAGAAAATGAAAGTACCATTTGAACTTTTGGCTACTTGAGGAGATAACGTATATTTTCACACTGCAAAACTAGTTCTTGGCTTTTTCATACCACTTTTAGAGAGTGTTTTGACTTGCCTTTTGCAATTTCAATAGCCTACTAATGTTTTGTAACAAAACATCAGCTGTGAAAGATGTCTGCAGTTTTAGCAGTGCCAACAAGACATAAAAAGGAAACACAGACAAAAATTATTTCCTGACTTAATAGGAGCCACAGAGATGCTCACACTTGCCCACATGGTTCAGTGCCACCAACTGCCACATCTAGAACCCAGACTCCTCTTTGTTCTTCAAAGGACTGCAGTAATCATCATTCTTTTCACCACTTTGATGGTTAGATAGCAAAGGCCCGAGAAACCCATGGAGACATTAGCACATACAGCCGCAATGTCTAATAAGACAGCTATTTGCATAAAAGATCAGCCACAATTTAGAATGTGTTGTGAGAAATGTGGAAAGAGAGTAACAGATCTGTATTAGCATGTACAAAACAGAGACTGTTTTCACAATTTAATTCCTCAGGGACTGTGGCTCATCACCTTCTCTTATAAAGAATCCTGCGTTCCCCAAGGAAGCAACTTGCCGTGAGCCAGAGTTAAACTAAAATATGGATTAATAAGAGATAATATTCATTATTTATGAACCTTGCTGCAGGAGTGCTCTCCAATGTAACTTTCTGATCAGACTTTCATAAAGGAAAATCCTGGAACCTTAATGAGCCATGAAACAATTTGAAAAGCACCTTTTCCGCACTTAAAATAGCAGTGGTCATCCTAGAATAATTGGTCATCCTAACTTTAGTGTAAGCAAAATTAGTGCTCAAGTCTTTATCAACTGGCAGCTCCGCTGCCTCTGATGTCAGCACATGGAAGATCTGGCTTTTGCTGTATTTCTTTGCCAAAGGGATAGGGAGTTCATCATGCTGTGTGCACTCCAGCAGCATTCAAGTCCCTGGAATTCTAATGACTACGTAACTATTCAAAAAACATGTAACGAAGTTGTCACTGCTTTTCTTTACAGGCTACTAAAAATACTTCAAGAGTAATTATTTGAAGGCAATATGAGCCTTCCTTAACTTCCCAGCTTTTCCATAAGGTGGTTATAAGAAAACGAAGTGAGGCCCAAAGGAACGAGATTTTGTGTTTACTGCCATTACAGAGATACTACGAGGTCAAAACACATCCTTGCTTTTGTGGTACCCTTCACTGTTTTTTCACTCTCTTTCTCTTACCCTCTAGTAATTCAGCTTTGAAGGCTTATACCCTCAGAAGAACACATGATTCTTCTTTCCTCCTCTTTTATTCATAAGCAGTGACTGATAATTAAAAAAACACAATAAATTGCCTATTATCACCTCCGACTGTCAATAGCATTTTGTGAGATAAAAACCAGTTCTGATTGTCCATTCAAGGTCTGGCCACAGGAGTGTTTAAATCCCAACCCACCATTACTGATGCACATAAAGCTTGTATCAACCAAAAACAAACAAACAAGCAAAAAACAAAACAAAAAAACCCACAAACAAACAAAAAACACAAACCACCAAAAAGATTAAATTAATTCATTAACTGAACTAGAAACGTACCATGAATGACTTTAGAAATACCAGTGAGTACAGGGATTATATAGCACAGAGATTGCACTGTGTGAATTTATGGTGCAATGCAAATGATTAATAACAGTGATAAGGCTTACAGTGTGAACCAATGAATACTCAAAGATCCATGTATGTGCATGTGTGCAAACTTTCTCAGGAGTGATATTTGACAGTACATCTGTATTTTTCAACAATAAACTGCCTAAATATTCATAGAGGGTATGTTAAAGAAATAATGATCAGTTTTGTAGCTGAAATACAGTTGATAGATTAGACAGAAAAGAACCACTATAGAATGTAAAGGTCCTGGACAAAGTCTTCAGCTTAATTGAACATGCAGGTGAATGCATACTGAATATGTGTATAGATGCAGAAGTACCTTATCCTTAATCACAAATGAGTATCTAACTTAAAAATCCTTTTTTTTTGTTATTGTCTTTTTTTTTTATTGGATACAATGCAGGTTGACAATCTGAACTCACAACCCAAATAATCTTTTAATATGATTCAAAGCTTATTGATGTCAGTGAAAGAACTGGTCTTTTACCAGTCAATTCCACAGTTCATAGTTTAATAAAGGATACTAAAACACAAGTTACAAGAGATAAAAAATAGCCTTTTATCCTCCTTGGGTAAAATCCAAGGAGCACATCAGATCCTCTGTGAACATCAAGTTATTCCAAAGAACTGTTAGCACTGCATTTAAAGTGGGAAGCTGTCTGCATGTAGGTATTTTGGAAATCACTGCTGTTGGTTATTTTAATTAGCTTTTTTGGTGCACTGCTGAAGTACAGAAACTAAGGTCTGTCTGTATAGCAGTGGAAGAAATGCAGTGGAATTAACCCACAGCCAAAATTGCAAGAACAACGCAGCTGAATTTTTTAACCACACTTTAACCAAAAGAGAGAATTTCAAAAACTTTACTACTACTACTTAAAAAAAAAACAACCCAAACACAACAAACATAGGAACAAACAAAAAAATTGAAAGAACCAATCAAAAACATTCATGTTCTACCTGTAAGTCTTCACAATTCCTCTGGAAAATCTCAAAGGATGAGACTATTATTTCAAAGGAGAGTCCATCGTGCTTCTTGCAGAATCTAGCTCTACTTTCTTTGGGCATTTATTTCATTCTCTTTTAATGAAAAGAATTTAAGATTTCGTTACTTAATTTAACCTTGAAAGTAGCAGAGGTGACTTAAATTCAATTAAATTTGGGAAAATAAATTAAAAAAACCCAGGATCCATAACTCTAGTTGGAACAAGTATTGCTAAAATAATCTTATCTTCCTGCACAAGGACAACAAACACTGTACCATATCCCAAGATTAAAACCATCTAGGAATTACAACTTTTACTCTGACATATATCAGGCTGTTTCATAGTTCCATGTAAGCAGCAGGAACAAAACGCACATTGTTACTTCCAGTAAGCGCACTCTGCACTCTAAGGAAAGGAGCTGCTCTGTCGATTGTTAGTTTTACACTGCCTAGAGAAGCCATGAAATTAGCTCTAAACTTAGTTACAGAAGTAGTACACAGGTAATAGTCTATATGAATACTCAAAATATTCTCCTGTATGTTTCAAAATCCTGAGGCAATATATATTATGAAGCGTAGATTTCATCAACAACCCAGATTAGTTCCACGTAATTTCAGAAAGGTAAATGAGACACCCCAGTTATGCAGGAGGCCACCTCCACTCCCTTTGCAGTGAATAAAGAAAGAGATACAATGGTAAGGAATCCAAATCACCTCCAGCGATCTTGCTCCTAAATCTCCCCTACGTACCTAAAACGTGGTAGGACTATTTAGGCCCAAATATTTGCATTTGCTTCTCTAGCAAAAAAACTACTTACTTTTGTTAGATGTTGAATGTTTTTAAATATCAGAAGAGTTGAAAAGATTATCATTAAATGCATTCATCACGGATGGAAAATTGAAAGTTTCAAGGACTGCAAAACCTGACCAAGATTTTTTTAAAAGACTTCATACTTACATAATTTAGGATTTTTAAGCAAAAACAGGATATTAAAAATGTCAAAGGTTCCTTCCATTCCCAGTAGAGTACAGTTTGTCACAGCTTCTGTGGCAAAAAGAATCAGAATGTACTAAGCCAAAACTCACTTATAAAAACATTACTGACACAGAAGATATCTATTTAGCAATTTGTGTTATATTTGTTAGAACAGTATGACATTTTGCAGAAGAATATTCTATTTATAGCTATTCTATGCACCTTACATTTACTTTTCATTATTAGGGTTTCTTATTTGTCTTCAGAACCGAATTCCCTTACTCATGTCAGAGCCAAGTAGAGCTATACCATCTGTGAAACATTCATTTTAATATGAAGACAGATCTTCATCTGAACAAATTTAAAACTGCAAACATTCAAAGATGAACCTTTTTTTTTTCCTTCGTTTTTATGAATATGACTGCACTGGTGTGTCAAGAAAATATCCTTAAAGAAGTTCGTGAAGGAAAAAAAGCATGTATGTGGTTTGATTCTGCCTTGCCAGACAGTTCAAGAAGTAGTATTTCCCAGGAGAAAGAGTAATCTGTGCTACAGGGAAATCTACATGATAAATGACACCATATGCAATATTTCAGAATAACAGAATATGTTTAAACTTTGGGTTTTTGGGAGGAACAAGGACTATGTTAGAAGTCAGAGCAAAAAAGGGTAGGAAGAGAATGGGCATCCAGACCACCCTGATGCTCAGAGGCACATCACCAAGGATAGATACAGCCTCCATGGGAGCAACCGCAGATGCTGTACAGCCATGTGCTCTCTGCTTCATGAGTTAAAAGTTCAGCAAGTCAAGAGCAATGACGAGGAACAATTATTTCCTCTAAGTAACTAAAGCATCAGCAATGAATATTTTGCAGTTCAGATAAACCCAAGCAGTTTTATTCCCTCTTTGATCCCCACCACACACACCTTCAGCACTCATTTCCTTTGATGAAGTAGGGCATAATTTAAATAACAGGTATAAAGCTAGAGGTCATAGACCTTTAAATTTCAGAATCGGCTAAGTCTGCCTAAGCACTTGACTTCTAATATGTCATGAAGTTACAGTTCCTGAATTTGACAGAGCATCACGTCTCCGAAACACTGTTTTGCCCTGCTAGGTGTTACAGCAGAGAAAGAGCACCTTCTTTCTTTTCTCTAAAACAGATAATAACCTCTACTTGCCTATCTCTTCATTTTTAGAAGTGACAAAAATTCCATTTTTTCCAGATGTTACTCCTTTCCTGGTACTGCCACAAGTCATAGTTTGCTGTAAGCCTGGCTGCTTTAGACACTTGTTAATTCCTCATTTTCAGATTTTAAGCTCAGGCTCATTTTTGATGGAAATGAGATTCTTATCTCTTCCTTAAGTGAGAAGAAATATTTAGGGAGTAATTCTACTTCCCTTTAGCATATCCATCTTAAACTACAGTTCACAACCATCCAGAGGACAGAAAGTCTCTTTCACAATGTTTTCAATATTGCAAAATGGGATAGTCACCTTCAGTGAGAATAAAGCTTGTAACTTTTGAAGTTGTTCACACACAATTTTTCACACAATTCCATATTGATTTTTTTTTGTGTGCTTTTTTTTTTGCTTGCATTATCATAGACCATTAAAAATATAAAATTTAAGTGATTTAAAAATTTAATTTTTTATTTAAAAATTTATTTAAAAATTAAAATAGCTTCTTTGAAGCAGTGTATCAAAACAAGACAATTTGAAACTGTTGGAATTTCTCCTTTTCTCTCACCCTGTTTTAAAAAGAATATGCTTTTTAAAGTATGCTAGGCTAAGTTTCAGCTTAATTTTTTCCCATAAATTCTAACAGTGATATCGCCATACATCTATTTTGACTCCATTTTCACTGAAATTGCTCTATCATTCGAGAAAAGCAAATACACTCAGCAAACAGTCTGCTCATGCTCGACAATCAACATCATAACTGAAAACCAGCGGAGAAAAGAGCCACAAATAAGCCACATAGGCACAAAGCCGGAAGGCAGACAAATGTGCCCTTCTGTTACATGTTTGACTGTAGTATAATACAATGTCCCTTCACATGACTCCAAGCCATAGGAATTGCTAACACTGGTCACCACATTTATAGCCTAATGACTGCCTCACTTCTTACCTTGAGCAAGCATGCAAAAGTTGAAAGCAGGCTACAAATGACAGCAGCAAATAACACGTCAGTACATGTTGACCTAACTGTAACACTTCAGCAAAACTGAATTATTAGTTGTATTACTAAACCTGGTAATCAAAAGGACTTAAAAGGTAATCTTTCCATCCAGGGTTCAGAATGAATGTGGGTTTTTTTCCCTTTCTCTGAAAGTACAGTAGCTTGGTAAGTATTAAATAGACTAATTTATGAATGAAGAAAAACAGTTTATGCAACTTTTGTTGTCTCAAATGCTATATTAGGCATTCAGAAAAGCAACTCAGCTATTAAAAAAATAAATCTATACTAAACACTAAGCAAAGGAAACATTAAGTGTAAAGAGTTTAAATTTGGTGGGTTTGGCTTTTGTGTTTTCCTCTATTTTTCAATAACTGATGAAAAGAATAACCTGTTAATCTTTCCCATTAAATAGAAGATAAAGCTGGCATGCATTTCCTCAGCCTTAACACATCATTTTTTTGTATTTTTTTCATTTAATATTGTCCGAGACAAAACTCAGTAGATAAACCAGAGGATAACTTAGCGTTAACAGATCAAATGCAAAGTTCAGCCCTACAGCACGTAATAATGAGCTTAATAGACAGGCTTAGTGAACAGACACATAGATGTTAGCAGCAGCATTTTCAAAACCAAGTCCAGCTTTATTGGTTTTGAAGGATTAGGCTATAATTGGGTGAAGAGTTTAATATGGCTTGAATAACATCAGCTCAGTAGTTTCTAAAGTAGCTCAAAACAATAGGCCAAGCACACTCTGCAGATCATATCTAAATTGCTCAAGACTTGGATGTCCTGAAACTTACCTAGAAATCCCATTAAAGGCAATGATTTTTAAGATAAACAATAAAGTAATAGTGTACACGATACCATCTCTTGAGGAGCTTTATGTTCTATTTGGGCAAAAATGGAATACCAGATCATTGATATCTATAAAAAAAATCTCAATCTTGAACAAAAATTGAATTAAAGGAATGGATCAAAATCAGGTTAAAATCTTTATATGGCCGAATTTTAAAATAAGCTTTGATAGCCATCAGAAAATGTGGTGAACTGTTTACTTGCCTCATTTTAAGGCAAAGGAGACAAGTGTGGAACGCAGCTGGAAAGAATAGGTAGCAAAAATGAAAATCATCAACCAAGAGAAAAGTGTCAGCTGAAATATTAGAAAGTCATGTGCATGCCTGAGCGTCCCGTATGCAACCATTTGTTGAAGGTCTGCTTGGGCTCTTTTCATAGCTTTTCCTGTGACACCACAGGATGGAAGAAGACACTGTCCCATCTATTCCCACTGCTCCTGAACAGTGCATATGTTTCAAAAGGGAAAAATTTTTCTGCAGGTTCGTTGTCAAGGAGAATGCCAAAAGAAAGGATTGCACCAGCTGAGACTAACACATTGGAAAAAAGTACTCTGTTTCACGTCTCACAGTACACATGAAATCCTATTTACTGTAAAAATATTACTGAAATACAAAATTGAACACTTTTTCACGGGTTTCTGCTTTTAGAGATGGCACATTTTTAAGATCCTGGGTTCTAACGTGTGAAAGGTTGGCCTTTTCTGGCGTAAAAGATACCTCTGATGAGAGTTTCCTACACCTCAAGCTAGATAGGAACTGAATAGTTACGAGACTCCTACAAGAGATCATTAAATGAGTAGCTATCAGCTTGCAAGCATTTCTTCAGAAACCCTAGTCTGAGATAAAACACCAGACAATCCACTCCATTCGCTCCGATTTCCTGCGTGCATCTCCCTAAGCACTAGGGGCTTGCACATGCCCTTGGCTAGAGTCAAAGGAAAATGCATGCTTCAGCACTGCCGTAAATTTTATTAGGAGGAGGGGATACGCCTGAAATCTAGCCTTGTAGACTTGCATACAACCAAAAAGAAAACCCCAAACCTGCTGGAGCATGCAATAAAATGCGTTCAGGCTTGTTTTCATATGAACAAACAGATTCAACACCAACATCACAAGAAACTGCAGGTCTCCTCTCTTCCCGCTACAACTACTCAGCCTGACTACAACTGTACCAAAAGCTGAACCCTGTAACCAAGCTTAAGAAGTTTAAGGAGACTCTGAAAAGGAGCTGCTTCTGCTTTTAACTTTTGAAATAACCCTATCCCATGCACGTTTTACAAGGCATCCCAGTTGTTCCCATACTCATTTACTTTTTGTTTTGTTTTAAATAAGGTGAGTTAATGAAAATGTATACCAATACAGTACAAGGGAAACATCTTTCCAGCTCTTCACTATTTCCAGCATAGACAGTCTTTAAGTCTGAAGGCTCAAAACCAGACAAGGGACAAGTTTGGTCAGAGAACCACACCCCTGAGCTTTTTCCTACACACACCATTCTGTCCCCTTGAAGGTCTCCTCACGGTACAATACACGATTATAGAGTCCTTCTATGGTCAGGATAGAGAACTACACCAAGCCTATACAATATACATTACTTGTGTGCAGTAACTGACAAAATACAAGTACTCTGAACTCTTTACTCTGCATATATGGCTATGTTTTAGTATGGTACCCATATTTAGATCATAATTTCCATGGGTCTATATAAACATGCATGAAGATAAACAGGCTCTCTTCCCATGTAGAACTGGAAGAATTCATCCAGAAGCTTTGCTTTGTAAATCATTTCAGATGTATTTTACTGAAGCCATAAAGGATATTAGCAAGTGCGCTGGGACCTTTTGTTTTGAATTATGATGATCTGTTACTCTAACAGAAGTTACTATTATTATTTAACCCCACTGGTGTACTTAAAATGAACATTGTTCGAAGCTTTTTAAACAGGTTTGTCTCTATAATAACCACAGAGTAGCCTCTTCCTATTTAGCTTGATGGTCTGCTGCTTCCTCTATATCCAGAAAAGACACTGAAATTATCTAGGCTTTCAAATTATCCACCCTTTCAGAACAAAGAAGCAAACAGCAATCTAGGAATACTTTGTTAACCTTTTCACTCCAAATTACAGAAAGATTCAAAGGAAGCAACATCCATCATTGCTCGGACTATTTTAAGACTGTGAATCAAAAAACGCCAAAACTATTAGCTGCTGCAATTCTTTGTGTTTCTATTGAAAATCATACTTAAATTTAATCACACCAAACTCTAAAGCTGAAAAAAGAACTTACAGACAGCTTTCCATGATGCACATATACAACAAAAGAAACAACACTTTCCACACCCTCTGTAACAGGAATAAATGACAAATTCACACAGATGCAGCACAGCCTTGCTTAGGGCACTCCACACTGTATGCAGGAGGGCCTTTGCAGCAGACAGGTGGGATAGGTAGCTAATAGAACTTGTTGAGGTCCAACATGGGTGAGGTTAAGGTAGATGTGTAGTCAGAAACATCACAGCAAACTTGAAAGGCAGTATCATTAACAGAAGCACGTTTGCATCTTCCAGGACTTCACCATGGTTTCAAATTTTTCAGGAAGTGTTTTTCACAGATACAGAACTAGAGGCAACACTCCAGCACTGGTCTTACTAAAGCTATTTAAACCACCCTCTTACCTTTCCCCCCACCTCTACTAGGCAGCACTAGCCCTTCTTGAATTGCCCTGCACTTGAATTCCCTTTGGCTACAGGAGCTTCCTCACAAACCCCAAGCCTTCCCACAGTCACAGCTTTACAAGATAAAGATATTCCACTCTGCATGCACATCCAGCATTCCTTCTTCCTCAACACATGCAGGCAAACTGCATTTTAACAGACTCATATTACCATGATCTCAGCCATGCTTTAAACTTCACTGAACCATCTATTGTTTGCCACTATTGCTTTTACATTTATACACAATTGACCAAAACAGCAACAAGCATCACACCTGACACAAACTCTGGGGAAAGTCTCCACAAGCTCACATCCATTGACAGTGGCCTCCAGACATCACTTCGAAGCGCTGGCAGCTCACCAGCTCTTTATGCATTTTATTGTTACTGTACAGTCTTAATTTTTAAATTAATTTTAGTCGAGTAACAGTAAATCAAGGACCTAATCAAATTTAAATGTTAGCTATAGAGAGAGTGTACTTTCAGTTTGACAGCCAAGACACTAAACCAAAATAAGTAATACACTGCTTCAGGTTAACTGTTTCCTTTTGGCAAGAATGTAAGTAATACAAAACTGGTCTAGCAGTAACATTAGTAATGTAATCTTAACTGAAGGCAGCATAATTACCTCCACACACGAGTGCAACACCAAAACCACCTACTGGACAATTTCTATAGCTTACACATTATATGAAAGAAAGATTATGATTTTTAATAGGAGCTTTTAGGCATGATCACTTTTAAAAGGAGAAAAACCATGAGGTGAGAGTTTCAGTTGAGATGGTGATATGGTAAAGCCAAGTACTGAAATGTCCTCCATACAGACTTACATGTGTTCAACAGTACAAGCTGAATACATAGGTAATTTGAAGTAGAAATTTTAAAACATGTTCAACTTGAAAACACAGGAAAGTCTTATAAATAAGCTCGTAGTATCTGAGAAACTTTAAGATGCTGCTGACCCTAAGTAATCGCCTCTCTACCAGGGGTGAGCAGCCTGTAAGAAAGGGCAACAAGGGGCCCATTCTGCCCCCAGGACCCCACTCCCAGACTACGCTTACCACAAGCCACCCAAAGAGGTGTCAGTTAAGGTGATGAAAGTAAACTGAGGGTGCAGGTATTGCTGGCTCTTCTGTACAGACTGCAATCTGAGGGGTGGGGAGAAGGCGACCAGCTGGCAGCATTTTAAACCGCAGCATCTAAGGCTTCCAGAGCACATCTGTCAGAGTCATTCATGAATAAATTTGAGCTTAAGAGTTTGTAGAATTGAGAACTTCGTATGTAAAGATTACAATGAAAACACAATAGATAAAAGCACAAAAAGCTACAAAGGCTGATTGATAATGTAAATGTGAGAGGGAATTATCATGGGTAAACTTAACCTTTTCTTCATTTACACCACACGGCACAGCCGGAGAGAAAACAATTGAAACTTTGAAGTCTACTAGATTTCCAACCCAATCTGTCTCCTCACTACAAAAGACAGTTCATAACATAAAAGGTTATTTTGTTCCATTATTTTATTTTATTTCAATGGAAGTTCATGAGGATAAATTTGGCTTTCTGGCTAGAGGCAATCAACTACAGGCAATGTAACCCCATCTTTTATTTTGTTGAAAAGAATAGAAATAACAGCATTAGTAAGTGACAACAAACTTGTGTACAAAATGGCGTGCTTCCCTCTGCCCTCTGCATTTTAACTTCCCAATACTATCCTCAACATTAACCTACTATTAACCTTTTCTTTTGCCTTTTCTGGTGTGACTTCTCCACCATAAGCTTATGCTTTCAGAATAGTCTTTGCCCATATATTCACTTCACCAGCTCAACAGCTATTCCTGGATTTCTGTGTCTCCCTCCCATCCTTCTTTACACTTGCTATTGGGTTTACATCGGCTAATTCATCATACCACGTCTTTCCAATTCTGTCTTGGTTTTGATCATAAAACACACTGGATGAAGGATTATGCCAAAACCAATCACAACACATGAATAAACAGTATTTTGTTGATGTACCGATTATCATATTAACACTACAAAAAGTCCTGGGACACAACAAACTGGACTGTAAAAATCTCCATTGTATCACTGCAGTATGTGGTTACAGAGGCAAAATCAAACTTAAAAATTTTTAGCCTTGCTGCTAAAAAAAAATGCAGAAGAAATGGCAAACAAAGGGATTAGCACTGCCCATGTCAAGAATGCCTGGAGTGTGTTTACTCTAGCCACTGAATTAGAGGGGTATCTATGCACAGCTAGTGATACAAATGCACCTGGGGTGCCTTGACATTTTCCCATGACCTTCAAACATGATTCTGATGAATAAAAATGTATAAGAAATCATAAGGCTGTTGCAGACAATTTGGGGATGCATTAATGCAAGTGGTGCTTCTTTTTCTGTATAAGTACCAGTGACTATCTATGTTTGTCATTACATGAAACAGAGTTCCTTCCTAAATGGCAAACACCAGTTTTTCTACAACACTCCTTCCTCTCATCACCTTTCCAAAGAGGAAAAAAAAAAAGGAAAAAAAGAGAAAAATAATCTTACCTACTTATTCATATTCTGTGTGTCACAAAATACCTCAAGACAAAAACTGATTATCAAAGAGCCAGAGGATACATTAAGTTTTTCATCTCCACCAACACCACCATGATGTTTATGTTGTGCATAATGTTGCCATGATGTACGAGATCATCAGCTTGGTAACTAAAAACAGTTTCACTGTGCCTGTGATTGATAAACTATGGAAGTATTGAAACATTTAAAATGTTAATCTTTGTAATAATCTCCTGAAAACTTTTTATATTAATTTAAACCATCGATCATTTTAATATTTAATCATTGCACACTTCATTTGCAATGAGGATAGCCATTCACTGAAAAGCACTTCATTTTTTAGTTTAAAAAATGATCAGCTAGTACATAATCACTTCACAGTTTTTTCCTCAATAAAAAGTAAACCCACAAGCAGATGAAAGAGTCTACAGGAACAGAAATCTTAACACAGAGTTTGTGGCAGAGGACTTCTGCAGTCCAGTTTCCCAGGAGTAACTGTATTACAACAGTAGTATGATAAGAGAGTTGGAGCATTGAGGGAGACTTCTACCGTAAACGGAAATCATCAGCTTCTTTGACTACACCTTACAACCATCTATGTTCCATTCTAATCTCTACCTAGCTCGGAACACATAAACATAACAATTTACTTATGAAGCATAGTACTTAATAGAGCAACTTCAGTCTCCAAGATGATACTAAACTTGGGGTTTCAGAGGTTTTTTGTCTTTTAACATACAGCCCGATTTTATAACATCAGCCTTTAGCAACACATAAAGACTTTCCAAATTGTCCTGTTCTTGTCTATAATTCACAGCTTGTCTTCTCTAATAAAAAAAAACCCCTAGATTAATATGGAAATACCCAAAGCAAAACAAAACCATGAAATTCCTAGTTGTGAGAAAAAAAATGCCACAGAAACTCTTAAAATTCCAACTGTGATGAACTGTAACTAATCTCAACGGTATTCAGCTTCTTTTGAAAGATTTTTAAAACTATGTAAGGAACAAAAACTAAGTAGTGCTCTCAAGAAACAAATTTCACAAAAAATCCAAGTCTTCACTGCACTGAAAAAACAACACAAACAAAAAAAAAAAGCAAGCAAAAACCACCCCACAAACAAAAATCACACACACAAAAAACCCAAACAAAACACACAAAGCAAAACCCTCATATAATTTTCTGTGTAGGTTCTACTAAAATTTTATGTTTCCTACTACTATAAAGTATATTTCCTACTTCCGTAAAGTACACTGAGCTTAAGTTATCTTTGAAGACTGGGCTGCAAGGTTTGGCTTAAGTATTTGAATAAAATCATAGATATACACTGGGCAGTATCACAGGTTAATATATTAGTTTACATTACTAGTCTTCATTCTATATTTGTGACTTATAGTGAGTTACAAGATTTTCCAATACCCGCTGTAAAACTGGCCCACAAACTGACTTCCTTTCCTGAAGAGGAAAGAAGCAACAGCAAGAGCTATGAATTTAGGAGAACTTGCAGAAGTCACATGGAATCTTCCAATGCATACAAACTTACTCTGTGTAGTTCAAGTTCATTACCATAAAATAATAGTAATTAAAAAAACCCCAACAAACCAGAAATAAGCACACTGCCTTTATTCTTGATTTTTATGGTGATAAGTACATATCTTATTCCATATTACCTTTTACTGAAGTCTGGTTTTAGGGACAAAATCCTGTTCAGTCAATGAGATGCAGTAATTGAATTCAGGAACTCAGCTGCTTGCATCTGAAATGGAAGGGATAGACCTGTTTTTATGGAACTTAACAGAAACACATATATACGTTTTACGTGTATTGATACCAGAGTAAACTATAAGAGGAGTTTTGCCAGTGCTAATACGAATCTTAGTCACTTGATTTTAACTAATTTTTCAAAACCCAGCTATTTGAAGAGCTCTCACATCTGTGGTGAAACTGAGAATCTTCTATATTGCTTTTGCAGATACAAAATACTATTTTAGTCAGACACAGTCAGTTGTAAAACAGTAGTGTAACCTCCACACAGTTAATTTAATAAATCAAATTCACAGAATTACAGGATTGATGGTGTTGGACCTCTTGAGGTCATCTGTTGGGCTCATCTACCCCTGCTTAAACAGGTTTAGCTAGAAGATTACACATACCTTACAGAATTATAAATCATTAAATAAATTATGAAAAAAAATACATATTGAAGCAAGAATAACAGAACACGTGAGCAATTGCCATTTCCTAAAATCAAAATAAAAATTAAAAAAAATGTGGCAACTATTTGTATTGGTGTGATAAATTTATTTCAAAGCCAGCATTTCTCTGTTTTCACTACACTCACACTTACAGTACTGACCTGAAGTAGGCTTACATTTTCACAGCTTCCATGAACGCAGAAATCAAGTCCTAGAAGGGTAAATTGCACTAATTCATGATCAAAGATAACCATGCCAACAAAAGCATTTGCTAAATTTTTCCTTAATGAGTAGACAAGCTATTTTCTGAACAACAGTGGTTGTCCCTAGCCCATTTTGTACCAAGAGCTGAAGTGACTCAGCCAAAGAAGACACGCCAAGCAGCACTACTTAAGAAATGGATCAATTTTCCTCATACTTGTGTATTCCTTAAACATCACTTTCTACAGTTTTCCCCCATGGAAATCATGTATCAGGAGCAAAGGCTGGAAGACAGTCAACATGTCTTTAGAGACAGTACCCTTCCATTCTGATTAGCTCTTCAGAAACAAGCCTGATCCCCAAAAGCAAAGAAATCAAGCCCTATGTGACATGCAATTGAATTACTGCGTGTGAACGTGTGCTGTGCATAGAGGCCAGTTATACCACAAGCTCTTTTAAAGGGTCTTTTTGGTACTATGCTCTGTCCTTGTAACTATGTAGGCTGATGTAAGACAGAGCAGTTTGAGAACCACACAAATACGCGCTGGCAAGGATTTCTGCCAACACTTCACGTTTAAAGAAGTCCTGGCTCCCGTATTTCTGTCCAGGATTTTCTGAGCATAAGCATGACCAGTGCACTCTGCAGAGAACACAAGGAAGTCCAATGTACCCTGAACGCATCACACCTGCGAGGCAAACACAGCCAGCTCAACAAGCCCAGGTTGTATCAGATTTACTGCATAGCCACAGCCTGCCAACCACGTACAGCCCCATCACACACTGCACGTGTGGCGGCCCCAACACGCCCTGGCCTCACTGCACTGGGGTGGCCAGCCCATGCGTGTGCACACAGAGCACGTTTGTCCAGCTCCCAGACACACAGAAACCCCAAACGGGTTTCACGCACACACACACATATATATTTATATACACACATATATATATACACCCATCCGCACTGTGCTAGCAGACAGTACATGAAGAGCTCACGACGCAAAGCCGTAGGCTGGCCTCACAAAGCAGCGCACGCTCAGCACAGCAGGCTTCGACAACAGGCCTCACGCAGGAGACTCCTGCTAAGGGGTTTATTTCCCTCCAAATTGCCCAGTCACACCCTGCGGAGGGACCCAGCCCGGCACCACCTGCGCGCACGCT
>NW_009929061.1:0-209 GCF_000696875.1 Nestor notabilis
CCCTTAATTAGGCTCATTAACCCCCCCTAATTAATTAATCACCTTATTAATCGATTAATGACCTTATTAATTAATTAATCGCCGCGTTGCAGGATCACTTTAGGGAACCAGCTGGACGGGATCCACCTCCTGGACCCCGACGTGGTGGCGCAGTTCAAGCAGCTTTATCCCGACGGGATCATCTCCAAGCCCAAGAACATGTAGCTCCA
>NW_009929061.1:328-1290 GCF_000696875.1 Nestor notabilis
GGGGGGAAGGCAGGATTTGGGGGCAGAAAGTTCGATTTGGGGGCTCAAAGGTTGAGTTTTGGGGCCGAAAAGTCCGATTTTGGGGCTCAAACGTTGGGTTTTGGGGGTTAAAGGTTGAGTTTTGGTGACAAAAAGTCCAGATTTGGGGTCAAAAAGTCCATTTTTGGGGCTCAAAGACACAGTTTTGGAGCCAAAAAGCCCATTTTTGGGGTTCAAACATTGAGTTTTGGGGCCAAAAAGTCCAATTTTGGGGATCGAAGGTTGAGGTTTGGGGCCAAAAAGTCCATTTTTGGGGCTCAAAGACACAGTTTTGGAGCCAAAAAGCCCATTTTTGGGGTTCAAACATTGAGTTTTGGGGCCAAAAAGTCCAATTTTGGGGATCGAAGGTTGAGGTTTGGGGCCAAAAAGTCCATTTTTGGGGCTCAAAGACACAGTTTTGGAGCCAAAAAGCCCATTTTTGGGGTTCAAACATTGAGTTTTGGGGCCAAAAAGTCCAATTTTGGGGATCGAAGGTTGAGGTTTGGGGCCAAAAAGTCCATTTTTGGGGCTCAAAGGGCCAGTTTTGGGGCTAAAAAGCCCATTTTGGGGGCTCCGACGCTCAGTTTTGGGGCTCAAAGGTTCAGTTTTGGGGCCAAAAAGTCCATTTTTGGGTCTCAAAAGGCCAGTTTGGGGGCTAAAAAGCCCATTTTTGGGGTTCCAACGCTCGGTTTTGGGGCTCAAAGGTTGAGTTTGGGGGCCAAAAAGTCCAATTTTGGGGCTCAAAAGTTGAGTTTTGGGGCTAAAAAGCCCATTTTGGGGGCTCAAATGTTCGGTTTTGGGGGTCAAAGGTTGAGTTTTGGGGCCAAAAAGCCCATTTTTGGGTCTCAAAGGACCAGTTTTGGGGACATAAAGTCCATTTTTGGGGCTCCAACACTCATTTTTGGGGGTCAAGGGTTGAGTTTTGGGGCCAAAAAGCCCCTTTT
>NW_009929062.1:0-791 GCF_000696875.1 Nestor notabilis
CATGTAACACACCTACGTACATGTAGCACCTGCACACATGCCTATGTACAGGTGACACCTATGTACATGCAGCGCACACACGCCTATGTACATGTAATACACACCCATGTATGTGCAACACTCATATACAAGGCTGTATACATGCAATACATGCCTATATACATGCAACACACCCACCTATATACATGCAACAGACACAAGCCTATACATGCAACACACTCCTATACACATGCAGCACACATACCCATGAACATGCAACACGCATACATGGCTATATACATGCAATACACACATACTTGCAGGATATACACATACAGTCCTATATACATGCAGGACACATGCACCTCTATATGCATGCAACACACACATACACTCCTAAATACACGCAGCACACACATACACACCTATAGACACGCGACACACGTACATACACACCTATATATGCAACAGACACACATGCACTCCTTTATACATGCAGCACATGTATGCATGGTTTGTACATTGTACATATGTGCTTGTATTTTATATGCATACAATACATGCCTATATGCATGCAACATGCACCTACATACATGCAGCATGCACACATATACTCCTATACTCATGCAGCATACACATACGCACCTATGTACATGCAACACACATACATGACCCTATACATGCAGTACATGCCTATATACATGTAACATACAGACACAGAGTTCTAGATACATGCAACAGACATGCACCCTTATATACATGTAACACACACATACACGCAACACATATATATGCAACAGACACACAAGCAT
>NW_009929063.1:0-265 GCF_000696875.1 Nestor notabilis
GGGGCGTTAGAGGGGTCTGATGAGGGCTGTAGTGGGTCTGGGAGATTATGTTGGGGGTTTGGGTGGGTATAGAGTGCTCTGATGGGGGATTTAGGGGTTCGGGGGATGATTTTTGGGGTCTGATGCAGCCTTTAGTGGTTGTGGAGTATGATTTTGGAGGTCTCGGGGGTTTTAAAGGTGTCTGGGGGATGATTTTGGAGGTCTGGGGAGGTTTAGAGTGGCCTGATAGGGACTTTAAGGGGTCTGGGGGGTGATTTTGGGGGTT
>NW_009929063.1:344-591 GCF_000696875.1 Nestor notabilis
GGCTTTAGTAAGTCTGGGGAATGATTTTGGGGATCAGGGAGTGTTTGGAGCAGCATGATGGGGGCTTTTGGGGGTCTGCAGTTTGCCTTTGTGAGTCTTGGGGTGCAAGCAAGGATCCCAAGTGCATTCAGTCTGGGGGATGATTTTGGCGGTTGGGGGATTTTAAGCAGTGTGATGATGGTTTTAGTGGATGTGGAGAATGGTTTTGGGGGTCTGAGGGGGTTTAGTGCAGTCTGATGGGAGTTTT
>NW_009929064.1:0-26538 GCF_000696875.1 Nestor notabilis
CCCCATCATAGAAGGCCACCAAATTGATAAGACAGGACTTCCCCTTAGTGAAGCCATGTTGATTGTCAATGACCACCTTGTTGTTCTTCATGTGCCTCAGCATGGTTTCCCTTTTCCCAGTCATCAGGAACTTCACCTGGCTGCCATGATTTTTTCAAATATTGCTGTTTGGTTTTCTCTCTTTAATTGTCCACAGCTTTTTTTCCTTAGTTTTCATTATATTTAACTTCAGGCTTTGTGATGTAAGTTGGTATGTAAAGAGTGTTTTGTTTTATTTTTCTGAAAGTGCTGCAAGTCCTTTCTTAGCCAATGGTTAGGGGTTGGCTCTTCTGATCTCTGCCTGATGGTGCACAGATGGGAGGGTGTATGTCTTCACGCTCAAAATAGCCTTCCCTTAAAGATGGGCCTGCTGGCAGCTGTCCTGTCAGACTGGCAGGTTAGCAGGCTACCTACATCTTCTGCCTTTCATTTAAGAGTCTGGGGAGGGGAGAAAGAGGGTACATTCCCTCTCATGCAGGGAGGTTTTTGCAAACTTCTGTGACGATGGCTTTTCCCATTGTACTGTGTTGAGGCTGAGGAGCAGATGGCAGTTCACATCTGCTTTTTGTGGAGGAAACCGTCCGTTTCCTGGGGATGCTATAAAAATATAGTTATTAATCCTATATTCAAAATAACCTCCTCTTCTTAGAGGTTACTGCAATGCCAGTGTAGAATGTGCTGCTCTTGTGTCAACACTTCTGAAACAGTGACATTAACCATAATTATAGCTTATGTATGTATATGCAGAAGTCTCTTTGGCTAAGGGCAGAAGGAATAAAAATATGAATAATGTGCTTTAATCTTTGAATTTCTGTTTTATTTTGGTAATGAAAGTACTGGTCATCTTTTATACTGCTGTTCTGGCTCTGAATATTTAATACAGCATTTGTCAGAATATTTGAGAGAAATGCACATACATAAATGCAGAAAAGGTATTTCAGAAGAGTATCATTCACTTCTGATTCCTTTTCCGTAGTCTCAAAAGTTCAGACAAGTGCTAGTTTGTGTAGCATTGAGTGTGTATAAGTACGGATTACAAGTGCAAATTTTCACAGTAGTGACAATCCAGCTAAAGTTGTCCAAAGTACTCAATTCGAAGCCTGACAGTTCTACTAGTTATAAATTTTAACCACAGAACCTGGATCTACTCTAGTAGAAAACTCTGATTTTTCTTTGATACACAAGCTATTCCCCTGACTTCAGATTGATTTCTTCATTAGAACATTTGATCAATTTTCCTAATTACTTTTTCCAGCAGCCACATACCACTGGTATGTTCATTGCAATCTTATAGAAAAACTGTCATTAATGAAAAGCAGGGTCTTATAATTTTCAGATGGAGACAAAAAATTAGATACTCTCTGAAGTCACTTGCTGTTTCACTCCATTAGTAAAGCGTTCTGTTTCCAACATGCTTGCTGTAGTCAAATTAGTTGTCACAATATAGTGTGATGGTCATGCAGTGTTTTTATAAGCGGTTAGGATGTTCACATAAAGTGTAAATCAAAATTACAGCAGACTATTGCAAGATCATGTTGTTCTAAGAGGAACAGAAGTCGCCCAGGAGCTTCCATCTCAGTGAAAGGCTACAGTTAGCAATTTTAAAAAAAACACAGAACTTCTGTTTTGAACCTTTCTGCATTATCAGCTGTGAACAGTAAGAAACTAAAAGGCAAGCACATCCCTGTTGTAAGGGGTCAGTCATTTTCAAGGGGTTATAAATACACAGATGCCCTAACAAGGACACGGGTTCCTTATTTCATGCTGGCAATGTAAAGTTCAGCAAGTAACTAAGCCAAAGTTGTTGTTTTAAAAATCTGTTGCCAAGCAGTAGGTTTTCTCCTAGCAACAAGTGTTTTGCAGCAGGGAAAGCAATTGGATACCTCAGGGGGTATGTTGGCATTGGGGGAAGGGTAAAGAAATAACACACTGGTGCTGGGAGCTTGCTTCAGCAGTGACACAGGGCACACCGCTCCCTTCCAGGGAGTGCTGGGAGTGAGGGAGGCAAGTGGAGGGACAGGTGGGAAGGGACACGCAGACAGTGGTTTGGAACAGGCACTGAACAAAAGCGTTGGCTGCAGGTGCTGGTTCATATTTGTTCGTCACAGAATCACAGAATTGTTAGGGTTGGAAGGAACCTCTGAAGATCATCTAGCCCAACTCCCTGCCAAGGCCACCACCTATCAGTTGCTTTGGTTTGGTTTAATGAGTGACCATCTGTAGTATTATTAGCTCGTTGTCCTCCTTTAAAAGAATCTATTCCGAGCTGCTGGGAAGTTTTATTTTGAGCATATTTGAAGAAACACACTTTTTATGATTCAAAAGAATTACATTATTAGAGAAAGCAAGAGAAGTCGTTGTGTTCTGCATTTTGGAAACAAGTTACATACATACACTTTCTCTTCCAACTAAAAAAACCCATGCATTTATTTCTTTTACAGAAAAAGTGTAAGTGTTAGTGGTCAATCCAGTTGGTTTTAAACCTTATAATATGAACAACCTTCAAAATCCTTGCATTAAAATGCAGCTGTGTCTGTCATTGCAGACATAGAACTGTGTTTATTCATCATTTTTTGATGGGATGGCTTATTTTGAACTGATGCATCATGTCACAATTTTTTCTCACTTGCAGAAAATAGTTACTTACAATGACTAAACGTGGAACTGTTCTTGGTATATGCCTTTGAAAGAAGAAGTTAATAAATGATTTATTGTGCAAAGTCATACTTCCATTAGAGGGACATGTTTCAACACAAATTCATCAGCTAAAACAAAAATAGAAAAGCATAGCATATAAATAATGTGCTACTTCACTTTACGTAAGTGTAAAATATTGATTATAGAATACATTTAAAATATGTATTTTTATCACAGAGGATGTTAAGTATCAGCTGCAGAATTTTACTTATTCTTCCATATATCATGATAAATTCTTCTTGTTTTGCCTTGCTAACACTTCTGTTTCATTATTATAGTATAACAGTGTCATGTCTCTGGTAAGCCGTCAAGTTTGGTAGATTTGCTTGAAAATAGCAACCACCTTAACACATGCAAAATAGGCTGCAAAAGCAGTATGTAACAAGGGGCAGTTTTGAGATGCTAAAATTACAGTGCCTATGGATTTGCAATGCATACATTGCATATTAAGTTTTGCAACTGGTTATGGTCATAATCCTTGATTTTCAAGTTTTTTAGACAAGATGGCATGTTTCTATCATGTCTTTCTGCATACCACAGTTTGAAAGTTGATTCTCTTTTAGACAGGTTGGGACTTGTTTAAAAAAAATAAAATAGAAACTGGGGAAATAACTGGGGAGTTGAAGGTAGTGAGTTCTTTAGGCCTTTTTATTGTAACTTAAAGAAAAATCAGTATTCTCCACATCCATATAGCTCTATATCCAATTATACATTTACACCTGCTAGCTTATTTGGCTTCAGCAGATCATTAGTGAACCAGGCAGGTAGTGTTTCCACTGTTGTTCTGTTTCCCTGCTCTCATCATTAAAAGCAGAATCAGTCCATTTTTTATTTTCATATGCCTATACTGTTTTCTTATAGCTCTTGTTTTTGCAAGGGAAACTTTTAGCTCTGGTATATTTTTTAGCTAAAAAAGGTCTGCATCATACAAATTCAGAAGCTTTACAGCAAACCAGTCATGTAGTAGACCTATTGGGAAAAAATTAATATTAGTATCTCAAATATCAAATCTCCATTGCTGAGTCTTTTGCAGATCAACAGGCTGCAATTTTTAAACATGATGAGCATTTCTGTCATTTTTTTACATGTTAGGTCAGCCACATTCCTTCTTCTTATTCTCTCCACTTCTCCCAGTTGCCAGTTTCCTTCTTTGCAGAGTTATGAGAGTACAGAGCTGAGAGTTCAGCCATCCCCTGAAGAAGGTGAAAGTGCAAATGCAGTCATGGTCAAAGCTCCCATTATATTTTTTCCACTTTGAAATCTATTTCATTAGTTTTGAGAACATCTCCCACCTATAGTCTATATATTTGTTAGATGAAACGAGATTGTTCCTCTTGAAAACAAATGAATAAAGGAAAAAATCTCAAGTGGTGCTTCTGTTGAGAACTGTTTATTTTTTAGGAGGGGTTGGAGAATATTCAGACAGTTAAACCTTAAGAAAACCACCCCATGAGCAGAAATTTTTAAGTCACATTGAAGAAACTACAGGGGTCTTTGTGGTGCTACCTTTTTTTTTGGCAGTTATTGCAGATCTTGTTTAGCACAATAAAGCTCTGGCTTGGTGAGACATACAATTGGGTGACAGTTGCGTCTTAAATTTTTTAAAAGTTCATACCATATTAAAAAATTTGAATGTTAACTTCTCATTTGTCTAAAAGCAACTAAAATAACGGTGACCTTACTGGACTCCTCTGTCATGCTTTCAAAATCAGAAATTAGTTATTTAAGTAGTTTTCCATTTCTGTCCCATGTTTATTTTTCTAGATGTGTGTTTTCCATTGACTTTATCAATGGAATCATTAATGATTGATTCCATTGTTAATCATTATGACAGGTTAATTTGAAAAGAGAGAAAGCCTGTTTCAGAAAAGTTATCTTTGCAGTGAAGGCTATGCCACATGCTTATTTAAGCATTTATGGCTTTATACAATTGCTTATTGTATCATATTGTTCAGATTCTGAGAGATTATATTTTATTAGTAAATAATGATGCATTTGCTAACTGAGAGGTTTTGGAGACTATGTAAAGCTGCATTTGGAAATTAGGATTCATTTGAATGTTTTCCTTTTTAAAAATGCTTACTTGTAGCTAATGAAAAATAACTTTAACATATTGAAGGAAAAAGTAACCATGCCAAAATATAATTTTGACATGTCCGATACATAGCAAAATATAACTCTGGCTTATTGAAGAAGGTATTAATTGTAATTATTGGTTTTATTGTGCCATCACCATAGGTCAAAATTTAAAGATATCTTGTTTATCTAGGATAGAGGTAGATACGTAATGGCATATTGAAAGTTACCTAGGTGGAGTAAGGATTTAGGTCCTCTTGAAGTGAATTCTGATTAAACATCATATCTTAATGCATTTGAAAATTCTATTATGCATCTTCTTGTGCCCAAAAGACTTTGAATATGGTAAGGGGTTGGTTTGTTTGCTTTTTAAAAAAAGGCCTTGTGGATTTGAAGATTTCCAAATCCATTAATTTTGTTATGCTAGTTTTCTTCTTTCAGAAATAAGCTGCATACCTACCATAATTTTGCTTTTTAATCTTTTCATTCATCAATTGAACATTTCTCTGCACCCGTTTCTTCAGTGTAACCCAAGGAATCAAGAGAAAGTTGTTCTTGCAACAGAAGCATCAAGTAGTAATACTATATAGGCATGAAAATATGATCACTCTCTTCTCAATGCAGTTGAGAGAGAACCTGGTATTGGAACAGGAGTAATGGAAGCTTCCTGGACCCTTTAGACAAATCTTTTCCTCATAACGATCAAAGCATTCAAGCTTGTCTTGTAGGACTTGGTCTTAACACTGTTTTGCGCCCTGCTTGGCAGTGCCAAAATCTCTCTGCTCCAATTGCCAGGAATGTTTTCACCTTTTTTTTTGTAAACTTACTCACAGCCAATTTATACGCATGTATTTTTGTGCCAACATTATTCTCTAACTAAAATAGGTTTTCTCTATTCTGTTCTCTCTACTGTTTTTATAGCAAGTTACTTCATCTTCTCTCAGTTTTTGATTTGCCAGGTTAAACAAACTAAGTCTGTTAGTCTCCTGTTGTAAATTAAGATTTTTTTATTGATCATCTCAATAGTAATTTTCTGTTCCAATTTGAATGACCTGTGTTGAATAGAGGAGACTACACAAGGTGTCAGAGGAGACCCTGCTGGAGCTGTGTACAGCACAGCATACCCAAGTCTTTGTCCCAGGCTACTTGGTTGACAAGCTTCTACCGTGCTGGAGAACTGTGTTACCATTTTGATATTTTCCACTTTGTTTTACTGACTTCTGCGATATTTCTATTTTCCTAGTTCTCATGATCAGCCTGTTGCTTCCTCTATTGTATCCTCTTTTTGTTTTCCAATTGTATCATTACTCTCATAATTCTTGTGATGTGTTATTAATTTAAACACTAAACATGATTAGTCCCAAGCCAGTATCCAAAATACAGAAGATATAATCCCTATTCCTTAACTCATGCAAGCTATGTATAATTGAAGGTTATTCAGCCAAATGTTTTGGATGGTACAGTAAGATTATATCAGTCTATTCAGACTCAATAGCTGTTTTTCTGGGCTGTATTTGTGTAGGTACCTAGGAGATACTGAGTAATAAATAACAAATTACTTCTGTTTTGGCAACAGTGCCAAGGGCCTTCAGTCAGGGGTTGGGCCTTGCTTGGCTGGGCATTATAAAAATAATCCTTGGGCAGATGCTTTGGCAAAATAAGCAAAGAATAGCAGTTTGTATGTGAGGCAATATAAAATGAAGTGTAAGGGTGATGACTGAGCAAGGAAACATGTAAAATCGCTGCCCAACTGCAGGGAGACATGTGACTCCAGATTGGATGAAGAAAGAATCATCAAGACCTTGAAAATAACCTGTGGCAAAGAAAGTTGGAAGCACTTTCCCCCTCTTTTTATTAATTCCTAGAGGGTTTTGTTCTGTTCTGATGTGAAGCTTATGTAGAACCTTGTTTGTAGTGACTACAGTACCTCCCTGTCACAGACAGCACACAGGAATACTCTTTTTTTAGAAAGCCAGTCGCTGTAGGCTGTGAAAATTGAAAAGTCCCTGTTCTCGCAGCTGAGCCCTGGCTGTGGTCTGGTCACTGTAAAGGTCTGTTGACCTTTCCTTGAGCAGAAAGCATCTGAACTCCACAAATCTGTGAGTACTGTTGATTATGCAAAGTGACTGATATAAATATCAGTGAGTCAAAGAAATGAAGCACTGCTTTCACTTCTTGTGATGATGACACAAGAAAGTCTCTTCAGAGATTCCCTTAACTTTCTGCCTGTGCCACTTCTGATTAGAGCTTTCTACTGAAACTTTTTGAGTTATAAAGTCAACCTCTGCAATGTAGAACTGGCTAAAAGAAAAATAAGATTTACTGAGAGAGTTTACAACATAAAGACACCCTGAACAGACTGAAGCTGCAAGTCATAACACATTTAGGGGAAATCAGTGCTTTGCCAAAAAAACCCCAAAACTAAAACTATCCCGGAAGAACCCCAAAATTCTCAGCAAACCAAACACATGGTAAAGTAAAAACAAAACTTGTACCATGCTGCAAAATGAAGAGGCCAACACACCTTAGAGGCTTTTATAACTGTTTGTTAGAAGCAAATGGCATGAATTTACTGGTCTTCATGTGAAAGAACTAGTGAAGGAGATGCAATAGCAGGAAAGATCCTGCTTTCTTCTAGCAGAATGCCAACAGTTGTCTTAAACACCTTTGTCAAGTACTGTGGCGTTTGAAAAATGTACAAAGAACAAATAGATTGCCTTAGATTTGTGTGATTCTTTAGGAACTTACTGTTTTCATTGTCTTTTGCAGAGTGGGTATTTTCCTACTAACATTTCTTATTATTTACTCAAATGATTATAAAGCAGTTTTCCTAATTGATTCAGGTTCTAAAATCCCAATTTTTGTTTTTCTTTTAAAGTTTGCTTGCCTATTTATAAGGAGGATATGCGGAAAAGGCATTCCCTTTAGGTTTTAAACTAGCATGCCAAGTCTGAAGGTGTGAGCGATATGTCACTTAGGTACCCCTCTGTGTTTCTGCAGAGTTGATGTGTTGTTCAAGCCCATATCCAGCCATAAAGCAAGACACCTAACATTATTCTGTGGATAAATGTTGTCTGTACATCTGCCTCTAAATAGGTAAACACCAGAACTGGTACCTTCGAGATTTTGTTTCCAGTTAGGAAGCAAAGGAAAATATCTAGTGAAGGACTAGGATAATTTGGTTTTATTTCTGGGAAATCTTAGAGGAGTTTTGTTTGGGAAGGGGCTTGAGTGTAGAGGTTTTTTCTTTTATGTTTTGCTTTTTAGTGGTTGCTTTTTTTGGTTTTGTTTTTCCTGAAGGGTCTAGTACAGAGAGCAAGTGTATGCTGACAGCTGGTAAACTGGAGGTCAATTTTCTTCAATGGGTGATGGTGTGAGGTCACCGAAGGATATTGCTGTTCAATAGGCATGCCTGCTCCTTCTCCCTGTGATCTGTAGTGTAATGCTTAATAGAGCCAAGTCAGGCAAGGACTGCAAACAATTCAAAATGTTCTATGTCTCAGAATTTTAATGAAGTCATCCGGGAAGGAAATCTGCCAGCTAGACTCAAAATACATGTCATCTGACCACCATTCTGAGAGAGTTAATGAATCAGAGGGTATTATGGCTTCTTTCTCTAGATTGCTTGTTTGAGCTCAGCCCACAGCTAAAGTGGTCAAATATCACTGTCCTTTCGACGCTCTGCATGAAACGAGTTTCAGTTTTCTCTCCATTGGATTCTGGGAAGCAAAGCTCATTGCCCTAGTGCTGCTACCCAAGGCAGGAGTCTTCATACCACCCAAACGCAATACATCAGCGAAAGACTGACTTTTGGGAAATTATCGCTCTAAAAAGCTGTGCCCTCATAAGATGAAGGTACAGGATGGGACCCGATTCCTTATGCAAGAGTGGTTCCTTCACTAGTGCTAAATGGTTTATATTCTTAGAAAAATGTAGCAGCAAACAAACAGCTAATATTTGCTCTCTAGTTCTATCACCTGGAAAATCTCAGCTGCACTTTTTTCTGTATAGAATAGGGCAGATTTGATACAATGTGTTTCTGTTTCCATCAACAAGCTTATGTCTGCAAAATTTGGTTGTTTCCTTTAATCTTGAAAAGAACAGCTTGTATCTTTAGCAAGTGGGGAAAATAGGCTGGTATATTTGGGGGGAAAAAAGTAGTACTAGTGTTCAAAGAACTCCCATGTTTTATTAGTATAAAATATACAAACACACACAGGAAAAAAAGGAAGATTTTTGAAAATCAATTGGAGAATCTTGTCTCAAAAATTAAGAACATTTTAATTTTACTAAGGTTAGGTGCATGCAGCCACACCACCTTTATATATTCCACTTCTTTGCTTCATGTTTTGTAGTTTCACATCTGATACCTACCAGTCACTGACAGTCACTTTCCTGCAGGGAAAAATCACTTACCCTGAAAGTTACCTGATTTTGGGATTGGAAGTACTGTTAACTTGCTCTGAAAATGCTGACACACTTGACAGCTCAAAAAAAATCCAGAATCAGAAAAGTCCTTATGTGAGAACATCTGCTAGGCTGATAGAAATTAGCCTTCAATGCATTTATTTATTTACTTGCCAATACTGTACAGTGCTCCTTATATTGTTCTTCAGAGTGTGGTCTGCTCTGTTTCTCTAGGAGTCTGGAGGATGGAGTTAGCAGTCTGTCCATGCTGAAAGTCAGCCTGGTGGGCAGAATTCCAGAAACCTATGGTGAATAATTCAGGGTTGCATAGAATTTCAGTAATTTCTAATCATTGGTGCTTAGGTTGATAGGGATTTGAGGGACAGATGTACGGAGAGAAATGGTCCAAGGAGTGGGGCTGGGAGGGAATCTGTAAGCATGTAATCAGAACTCTCTGGAAAACAAAGATTTGTGGTCCATAAGCATTTTGCAATATAGAATCACAAGGTAAAAATGCATAACATCATTAAGATTATTATAATCCTGGAATAAGGCTTTCTTACCGGCTCATTCCACGGCTTTTCTGGCATAGAAACATAGCTGAATATGCTGGATGGAGATTTTCACTGCCTCATTCAGCTCATATCCTAGTGGGTTGGGACATCCTCTTGGATCATGTGGTGTTGAATTGGATCCTATCCCACAGAGGAAGACAAAGAATCTGTGTCTAGGAAGCTCCTTAGGAAGTTATCTGCCTGCTGGACTTTTATACACTGCTGGTGCAGTATTAGTCCCAGCACATTTCTTGTTCTGGAGGTTGAATCAAAGACCATGGGTGTTGCCCATTGGACTGAACTTGGTTCTGTTACTGCCATCCGTGAGAGCTGATGGTGCCGTGTGTGCAATCTCAGGTGTTATAAGACATGAGCTGGGTGCTGAGATACACAGGCAGGACACGAACACTTCAGGGCACACACTAGTAGGCCTTCCAACATGAGAAGCTGAGGTACTTACTGATTTTTGGTGGTTGGGTGGGTTTTTGTTGTTCAACTCAGCTTTTTTGCATTTCAGTGTCTTTGTTTCCTATGCAAAGCCACTTGACTCCTTGTTGGTGTGCATAGCCTGCTCCAGTCCTGCCTAAGGTTGTTTCTTTAATAAAAACCTGAAAATTAAAAATTGTTATATAGTCTGTAACACTTTGAACCCAAGAGCTACTTATTTATGTTGTGACACATCATTTGAGCTTCTGAAAACTCCTAGTTGCCAATCTATCTCAACTATTTTTCCTTTGCTTTCTTGCAGGCTCTGATACTTCACCAGCTCGGGCGCTATAGCTTGGCAGAGAAGATTCTCAGAGATGCTGTGCAGGTGAACTCCACAGCCCACGAGGTCTGGAATGGCCTGGGAGAGGTGCTGCAGGCTCAAGGCAATGATGACGCCGCAACCGAATGCTTCCTAACGGCGCTGGAGCTTGAAGCTAGCAGTCCCGTGGTCCCTTTTACCATTATTCCCAGAGTCCTTTGAGAGAGAATCTTGATCAACCGATTTTGGTCTGACTTCTGGGTGAGGAAACTCAGTGTATCAAGCTGCCTGGTAACTGGTTAGTTTGAAAAACTTTAGAGCTACAGGTAACAAACTTCAGTCTTGGAAAGTGGCCAAAACAGTGACATGATGCAATATATTGATGTTAGACTGAGAAGACAAAATGACTAGCCAGAACCAAATCACTCATATCACCTATGTTTTTGCCCTGGTAGTTTTAAAACATCGTTATATTGTTCATGGATGATGTGCCATATTTCGTTAGTGATACTTGAGTGTTACATAAAATTATAATGGAATCAACTACCAAATGTAGAATAAGTTAAAATTCAGTGGCAGAGCAGACTATTTTTAACAAGGCTGTTAATAAAGCTGTTCTCTTCCTGCCTCTCAACCTCTTTTGGCCCAAAGTCAAAATATGAAATTTCTGTTTCCATCTCTATTTTGGTCCAGGCCAGCAAATCAGTTGAGTTCTTGTTTTCAATTGTTAATAACTGTGATGTGTGGCTAATTGTTATCTCTATTTAGAGCAAAGGCTGAGTACAAGAATATTTATATTTTACCACTGTATGCCTGTTATAAAAAAATATATTAGTTATTTAAGTTTAACTTTTTTATGTGAATCCAGAGTTTATTTATCAATGGAAATATGTAAAAAGAAGCCTCAAATGGAATATTTACCGACATTCCTTATACATGACCCACACTTGGCTAAATGGGAAGATTATGTTAATAATAAAATGATTTTTAAATGGAACCTTTCCTGTGTCCTGGTTAAGAACCCAGGAGGAAATAGATTGCTTGTGAACACATTTTTATGATGTGGGGCCTGTGGCTGGCTGGTCTCAAACGTGAATGACACCAGAATGAAATGCCCTGAGGCCAGTCAAAAGAAAAGAAGCTGCTATATTCTTTGCCAATGCTATTGTTATCTTAGATTTCAGGTTTCCTTCAATCTTCACTTCTCCTTTTTTATTTCTTCCACTCCAGCTCTCAATGAAGCCAGATTACTCCACCTCTACACAATACATGGTCATTTACATATACCTTGGTAGTGCTTAGGAAGAGCATATTAAATATTTACACACTAGTCTACAGGTTTTCTTCACCTGTCTTCATAGTTCTTCCTCAATGTCTTCTGCACTTTATGTCCCTTGAAGGAATAGTTGGCTGGTAACAGATTACAGCCATACAGTAGTAATAGGACCAAATGTTTAGTAGACAAATATTTGCCAGAGTTGCTCTGGAATGCATGGAGAAGAGTGATTCATTGCAATGAATACTCAGGATGCGTGAGCAACAGTAGTCTAGTGTCTGCTCATTTACAACACTGGGCTCGTGGAGCCTGGGAAGAGTTCTGGGTTTGCCAGTAGACTGGGTGCTCCTTGGTATTTGTCTGATTTGTCACAAGAAGAAGTCTTCAAGTGCTTAGCACAAGGTAACGGATCATTCAGAAAAATAACAGCAAATGCTTTTCTTTGTCACTCACCAGAGAGCTTACTCACGTCAAGTGTATGGACAATCCTCACTGTGTGCTCTGTGTGCTCCAGTTCAAATGTCAGAAGATGTAAACTTGAGGGAGCTCTCCAGTTTTGCTGCTCATTTTTTCCCCCTGGCATTTCACGTGCCTGTTAGGCTGAGGCTACTTTCAAATTGTATCTGCTTACTGCTTGGAGCGTATGTTCTCTGTAAAATGGACCAAACCCCTGTAATAGGTAGTGTTTTATTTAAAAGCCAGTAGAAATTGTGCCGTCTTGCTCACTGTGAAGACATCAAAGTTTTCCTTCCTCTTCTGGAGCTCCTGTTTTGCATGTTTTCTTCTTACTGTCCTTGGCTTCCCTCTCACCTCAACTGTTCTCTCTTTTCTAGTCCCAGGTCATACATAAATGAGCTAGGACAGCAAGTGCTGTCTTTCAGCACCAACTATATGATACCTGTTGTACCACAAGATACTGCAAACCCTTTATTTGTTTAATTCAGTTCCTCCCAAAACTCTCTGCTATCCCTGTTCAGTTATGCAATTTTGTAACACATTTCCCAGGCATGCTCTTTCACCGTATTTATACACCTTTTATTATAATAGCAAAGCTGTTCTAACAAGGCGGTTTGCACCTAGATCTGAGGCTGGTGGTCTTTCTCAGGAGAGCTTCAGACAAAAGTACAGAATAGGAGAATTCTGTTACAGAATTTAGCTTTGATTCATTTCATTTCATCTAAAGTTCTGGCCTCTTCAGGTAAACTCCCAAAGTGGAAAGATTGGCAATCTAACTGTGTCTTGTCTTTTATTAGTGGAGAAGTGTCATTGCTGTTGTGCATAACAGGTAAACCTGAATATCTGTTTTATTTTTCTTACACTGGAATCAGTTTCCCTGTAAACCCACAAGCTTCTTCCTCTTGGGAATAGCCTCAGCTACCTATTTTTAAAAATGGATTATCGCTATAAGACCCTACATTTAGGAATTTTCCGGCAGAAGTGGAAATCCTTGAACATATGAACTAAACAGCAATACCTATTTAAACACAGTTTTCAACTTAAAAAAAAAAAAAAGCTACTAGGTTTTACAGCTGTATTTTTTCTTTGTTTTTAAATTGAGTATTAAGGCCAAGAATGTTTACGTGTGTTTTAGCTGATACACAGAAAGTTCTGCCTTTTGCAATCTGCTGTCAGATCACTCTGGTATCTCAGTCACAGGAGTGAAGCAAGCAATGACACCATGAATAGCCTGTCCCTGGGAAGCATTCTTCTTGGTGCCAGTGGGTCAGTGTCGTCTGCATGAGGGTTGCTCCTGGACTTTGTGGCTGACCAAATCTCTATGTGAATACACAGATCTATGTGTGCTCTTGCTGCCCAAGCCTGACCCGGAAACAGTAGCTCTTCAGGTGCATAGTGAGATAAATCAGGGGCTGATCTCTTGCTCCCTTGCCCCCAGGGTTTTACTAAGCTTTTGGTAGAAGCCTAGTAATGGCTTGAGGTAGTTCTTTTATCTGATTTACTGCAGAAGTAGAAACACTGACATGCAAAAAAGAAGTCAGAACTTCCCCTCCATGCAGCAGCCTGTACTGCACCAGTTTAAAATGGTTATTAAATTGCATTGCCAAGCACTGTAACTGTATCACTGTAATGACAAGTCGCTCAAGCTTGAGATCTCCAGCCTTTCAACAGGAATCGAATGCACTTCTCTCATCCATGAGACTGGAATAGCAGGTTTTAGAGACTTCCCTTACTCTGCAGTTTACTTCTGCTACTCAGAATGATTAATATTTGGTGTATTAAGCACGTGCTACAGTGTAACAACAATCTGTTGCACATGATAAAAGGTCTGACTGTAGTGCTCACAACAAGAAAACATCATTCAAGTAACTGGTTAAAGTTCATGTCTAATTTTGGTGCAGATGGCCATTTTTACTTCACAAATTCTTTCTTTTTTTTGCTTTCATGATTGATAACAAATCACAGGAACAAGAGAACTAATCCAAGCAGAACTAATCCAACTGTATCTTTGAAAATTATTGTCACTTACTATACGCATTTTAAACATCAAAGGCTATTTTTAAAAATGCTATTTTTTCCTGAATAGACTCTTCTACTCAGGAGTGATAGTATAAGCCTGAGTATTCTGGAGTTCCAGATTTACCTCACTAATTCTTTGTTTTTTCAGTTGTCAGTTAAAATGACATTTTTCTTAACCATCAATCTGGTAATCATCCTCTCTGTCCTCTGGCACCAAGTTAGAAATCTCATATGCTAAAATATGCTTTCAGCAAAGTACACTCCTCCAGTACTTCGTCTGTTTAACCCCATCATCTCCAAATTACCTTCCAGTTCTCACTGGCAGGCTATGCTCCAGTGTGTTACATTTCCACATGCAGCTGTATTATCACAAAAAACTAGCTGATAATAATCCTATTCATGGACAATAGGGAAGATAGATAGATAATGAATATTCAGTTTCTGGTCTGCGTGGTTGTCAGCACTGATTATATGAAACTTGATGGGAGTCCCTCATATTTGCAGAGCCAGCAAGTAGGCTTGAAGAGATGGGATGCTGACATTAAGCCAAAAGAGAATCAGAAAGAAATGCAACACCAAACATTTCGGGGAAGAAGAGCGTATGGTGGGTGGGTGTTAGTCTGACTTCATTCTTCCAGTCCAAGGGATACATGGTCCCAACATGATGGTTTGCCACCACCCTGGTCACCTGGCCTTTCTAGTTCCCAGTTTAAAGCACTTTTGTAGCCCACGTACCTGGTCTCTCTAATTATTATTTCAAAGACAGAAAACTCTACCTTTTAATTTGTAAATCCTTTGGAAAGGCTCCTGTTACATATTCGGTCATGGGATGGACAAGCACCCAGACACCACTGTACTGTCATCTTTAGCAGGACATTTTCAGAGTACAGTATCTGATGTATGATCTGAATGCAGCCTGTAAAGCATGGCAGGAGCACACAGCAAAGCTCCTGAAGGTAGGAGGGAGAATGCTTTCGCCTTTATAAATGTGCCTTCACTTAGAACACTTACGTGGAGGAGCTGAGTGTAAAAGCCTATTTTGGACATTAAAGGGTCAATTGTGTCACTGGTGTGCTGAATTCTTTTTCTTTCTGTCTTTACATGAGACAGGCATCTCTGTAACAGAGAGGTCACCTTTGTCTGCTTCATCCAGATATAAATCTCTACAGCCTGCTCCCAACGTCTGCACTGGAGTAGGGTGACTAGCTCTTGGCTCCCTGTCCGCCTCTAAAATTGCCTCCCCAAAAAAGTGACACTCTTCAGCATGAAATTAATGAAGGCACCCTGTCTATCTGGCTTGGAAAAAAGAACCAGATGTCAATTAAATAAGATAATGGTAATATTTGTTGGTTATTATCACAGTGGCGTGGCTTTAAAAAGGTGTGGAGACAGTGCTTTTCTGTTCATTTCTATAGCTGAGGCGCCTCCTCCTCTGTGAGGACAGTAAAGATGGGGCTCCCTCCCACTGGTACAGCTGAGGAACAAACATCTTACCAGCATGTGTACCCATGGGCTTGCCACCAAAGAGAAAAGGACATGCTTACACCTTTTTAAGTGTTATTTTTTTTCTGCACACATGCATACCTGTAACTCACCAGGTTACAGGTGCATTTTACACTTAGGGCAGAAAATTTTTCGAGGACTCAAATTACTCTGTGAGTTCACTTCAGCTCCTGTGAAGCTGTCTCCTCTATGAACAGGTTTTGGTTTTCCGATATAAAGTTGATGGTGCCAGAAAAGGAAATGCTGATCCCAATTTTCATTTTCAATTCATGTCAGATGTATATCAAATAATGAGCCTTAGACATTACTACTAGTGCAGGTTTTCCCAGGATTGTTGTTTTCCAAATAGCTCCAACTACTAACGTAGGACTGGAGGGGGCAACAGAGGCCATAAAACGTAACAACTTGCTTTCCTTTTGACTGCCTTGCAAAAATAGCTCTCTATCTGGAGTAGAACAGTCTTCTGACTGAGCTTTTGGTTTTAAGTTTTTTCCCAGCAGGTTTGAGGTTTTTTCCTTCTTCTTTTTAATCTTGCAAGCAAATGTTTAGGGCAACAAACTCTTTGGTGCTGGAATGGGAGCCCTGCAACCTGCAGGGCAGGTCCAACCAATGAAGCATCCAGCAACTGCCTTCACGGACACAGGACCTACACGCTCCCAGACTAAAATCACTTCTTCCCAAACATGTGCTTGAGGGGTAAGTCCTGCTTGCGGATCATATTGCCCTGCTTTTGTGGTACTTCCGCACAGTGGTGGCCGGCCTGCAAGAAGCCAGGTTTCTAGGGCAGGTGCTCCTGCCTACCACGCCTGCCTTTCCAGAGAGGAGCTGCATGAAGCAGTAAATCAGAACGCACAATTGGTTCATGATGGGCGCTGAGTCAGCCAGCACTGGCATCTCAGAGATTGAAAATAAAAAAGGGAGTAGGCACAAGCTCCTCTGGCTTATGGAAAGCCCTGGAGAGGCCCAGCAGCAGATGCAGACAAACCTTTGTACAGCTTCCATCTTCTACTGTCAGAGAACTCTGACATGTTCTTCATCATCTCTTTTGCGTTAGAGGCTTCACCTGAAGGATCTGCAAGGCTGAGCTTCAGCAACAGAAAGAGCTAACCAAAACATGTCTTGGATGCCAGGTTATGGTGCAACTTAATTCAGCTTGTGCCTGATCCAAACCAATGGCAGCTGCTGTTGAACAGGAGACTGTCCCTGCATTTGCTTTGCACCTGTAATGTCTGGTGTGTGTGAGGCTACAGGGTGAGTCAGACCAACTCAGCGTGCTCACGGTCTTTACTTTTGGGGTTGTTATTTTACTGCAGAGGAGGCTGTGAAAGTGGGAAGGTGATGTGAGTGCCTTTCAGAACTAGCTAGCAATTAGGTAGTTTGGATTATGCCTGTTGAGAACCTGCTATATTGTTTGCCCTCCCTGTTTTCATCAAAACAAAGGCTGATGTAGGGTGCAGAGGGCAAGTTAGTTTGTGTGGCAGTCCCCAGCTGGGTGTCACCCACATGTACTTGCAAGTTGGTTTTCCTGTCTTGGCTGCACAGCATCACACTTGCCCGAAGAAACACAATAGGAAAGAGCATGTTTGATTTCTGTTCCCAGCTGAGATGCCTTTACTGTGAATAGTAGCCTGAGGTATTATGCTACTCATGTCTCCTGTTACATTTAGTTTGAAAAATAGAGGCTGGGTGGGAATAGAGATGCTCAGGAAAGTTAAAATGCAATCATTACAACTGTGATGCTGATAATCTGTAAGATAAAAATATCCTACATGTTTATGTGGATGTTCTTGTTCAGAAATAATGTGGACTTTGCTCACTGCAGCTTACAAATGCAAATGAGAATTCGTAAGCTAGTGTCTTAACAGTAGCCTAGACACCTAGCTCCCAGCCTTGTTAGAATTAGAGGAAAGGAGGCATAGATCATACAGGTCACAACTGAGAAGACTCAAAACAACTCTCATGGCCAACATACCTCCACACATATGAGCCTCACCCTTTGGTTCTTATCTCAGACCTTGATTCTCTGTTTGTAGTGAATTTGAACAGGAAGTGATGCTATTGCATAACCATTTCCTCTCCTGGCCCCCAAGTGGACTTATTTTGTGATTCTTGGCCATTATCACCACCAAACAGTCAGTGCTGCATACTGTGGGTTGCAGTTTTTTAATCATTCTCTTCCCGTAGGCCCAAATTAGGCCAATAGTAACATAAAGCTGTGGCACATGATGCACTGGCAACCCCAGCAGTCTAGCCATGCCCATGAGACAGCTCTGTCAGTATCAGCCTTCACAGATATTTCTAACAGGATTTTCTTGGGGTGTGGTACACTGCAGTATTTGGGATGCAGTCTTAGCTAGGTTTAGAAACCAAGGGCACCAGTGTATCTTACCATTGTTTGAAAGAGAAGAGACCTGTGCCAAGCCTTGCCTACACCAGAGATGATCTCTAAATGATAATCCTGGTGCACAACAAGCTCATGCTCTTGTAATGCCCAGAGGTCTAACAGCAAGACGACAGCCTTGTGCTGTGGCTATATGAACACATGGCAAACAAGGGCTTTGCCCAGACAGCCTCACTCTATCTGGAAAATTAGGCAGCAGATGTACTTAACCCACCCAGCAGCTGAATGCTAAAAGGCTCTAGCCAAAGGTGAGAAAATAATACCTTTTCAGAAGTATTCAGTGTCAGCTCAAGTCCATTCCCACTAATTTAGTGTGGAAGTCATCAGTCAGCCAACGAGTGCTCCTGAGGGATGCATATGCTCCAGGAATGCTGGGCTTTCCACCATCTTGCAGGAAGTATGAGTTAGCTGTTTTGTAAACAGTTCAAAAGCAGACGTAGATTCTGCCTCCTTTATAGTCTACTCCCCACTACATGTATATCAATGCTCCTCTCATGTTCTGATGCTTCAGCCTCCTTTCTGTGCAAAGAGCAATGTGGATCAGTGACAGGCACTGCCTCCATCCTGCTCTCCGTCCTGAATTTCGTGTTCACTGGGACATGTCAAACAATACACTCCACGGCTTTTGTGTCCTGATTCCTAGAAGAAAGCATCCTCCAGAGAGCAGCTCGCTCGGCCTGAGACGCTCAGGCACAGAGGCAGCTGCAGCCTACATGGAGAGGGGGTGGTATAAATAGCTTGCAAGAAGAGAGGCAGGAAAAATTACATGGTATGGTGCTACAGCCAGAGCTGCAGTATGCTGGTTCAGCTTGGTTCTTAAGCTTTGTTTTGGCCAGCATCAGAGTTATATTGGATGGTTCTGAAATTGCCCATTTTCCTCATTTGGTAACATTCAAGTCTTCTGAGTCTTCTGCAGGAATTTTACTGTAGTATCAGTGACTGTGAGTTTTAGAGCTTTACCACAGTCATTGACTCAAAAGAAGAAAAAAAACTTATGTACTCTGCAAGTCAGGGACTGTGCACTTGCCCAGCTTCACTTGCTAGGCTGCTGGTGAGGGCCTTACTCTGTATGCCATGTAGCCTTTGTGAACCCTGTCTTCCTCTTTGCAGGACAGCTAGCTTCAAAAGGGGGTGCTTTCTCCTTGATTCTCACCCTCACCCTGCTGATTGACTGCCTTCCTCTATGCTGTGGGAGCCATGAGTCCAAACACTCCCAGCCTAGATTAGACAAGACCTGGACTATCCTATTGACTGGGTGGAAGCTGTAATTTCTGGGCTGTTGTAGCCTGGCTAGAGGCTTCAGTGGGGCTGACAAAGGTCACTCCAGCCATGCCTGTGAGCTGCTATTGCTGTGCTTGTGTCCCATGTTAGGCATAGTCTGAGCACATCTGCACACCAAGCTTGAGGGGATTGCGGCAAAGCAGTGCTGAAGATTTAGGAGTAGAAATCAGAAATCTAACAGGGCTAACCTGAGCACCTCTGCCTGTATTCGGTGCTCGATTTATGTGACACACAAACTTCTGTACTGATCAGGAGATGTGCAGGGAATTTTAGTGCTTTGAGCCTGCTGACCCCCGCAAGTGCAGGTTGCTCTCCTGAATGGTCATCTACATTCAATCCCAAATGTAGTTAAGGAGTTCCTGGTGCATTCAGCTGAGTGGCTCACTGGCGCTTGTGTTAACTTGAGATTATCATCAGTGGAGATGAGGATGTGTTAACTAAACCCTAAACATTGGGTGGGGAGTGGAAATGGCACTGGTATTCTCAGTCCTCAAATCCACTGGCTGACCTAATTGAGAGGTTTCACAAGTCAAAGCCAGGTATAGCCAGTGGTAGCCCTCATCCATCACCCAAGCACAGAAATGGCACCGGAGAGGCCTCACTGGTGTCCCCAGAGGGAGGTACCTGCTAAGCCTAGCCACCTCACTCAGCACCGCCAGCTCCCTGCTCCAGAACTGGAGGCAGACAAGCTGCTGGAGAGTTGCAATGCACTGGTGACGGCTGTGACTCACATTGCTCTGTACAGATCACTGTGTCAGAGAGATGCACAGCATTCATAACTGAAACTCATGCTGAGGCCATCCCTTAGAAACAAAGCTCTTTCTTACAGTACTTTTATTGCTGCAATGGCTGAAGATTGGACACATCGACCACCTGGGCTGCAAAGTGGTGTGTAACAAAACTGTCCCACATTGTGAACCTGCAGTGAGGCGATGAACCAGGAATACTGATTAATGTGAGCTGACCCTGCTGTTGTGAAAGACTTTCTGGGTGTCACGCCGTACATGCACTTGTTATTATATGATGTTCTACAAGACACATCTATGTTCTTCTTGGCTGGCATTGCTTGGCTGGCACAGCTTGGCTGCTGGCTGACCCCTACCTGGAAAAGCAAGCCTGGTAATCTTGAGAAATGAAGTAACTAGTCAGCACTCTAAAGAAACCAGTGTGACATAGTGAAGCCCTTCAGCCTTCTAGATCTGAGGAATGAAGTATCTCACATCTAGAGTGAAGGTAACCTCAGGCAGGAATAAAAAGTTCAGCTTTTGCCCAGGTCTTAGCTAACAGCCCCAGCATACTTGGTGAAGGCCATATTATGGTGGTTCCAGGAATTGTCTTCTGGTAGTTTCTGATGTGCTCAAGTCTGAGCAGCCTGAAAAAGCGACACTGCAATGATTCCTGTTATCTCCTCCAGCAAGACTGAGGAAGTCTTCACCCGTGAGATGCCACCAGCACCTAGATTTATAAATTGAAAACATGGTCCAGGTTCCTTTCTCAACACCACAGGCCTCCAGCACTTGGTAAAGGCGAAATTACAAGCTAGGAAGCCTGAGTAAATAAAAGCCAGAATCACAAAGATGGTACTTGAACTGTATCAAATATTTCTTGCACATGAACAAACTCCCATTTCACAGCTATTAGCAGAGCACTCAAGCCCTTACCTGCTAAGTACTTACTGTTTTCTCAGCTCACACTAGAAGCTTTATAAGATAAGACGGAAGACACTAGCAAGCACCTTTGATCATCTCTGACCACCTTTCTATGTCCATGGACAACTACCTACGGGAGCTAATGCACAGTAACCAGGCCAACGTCCCCATGTGCTCACCTCAGCATGCTGGCTGTGGGAAGAGACTTACTGGTAATCACGGAGTAAGAAATTTGCAAGTGGTACATTTAGCCACCTTCTAAGAGAAAAGCTTAAATTTCATTAGCCCTGTAGGGCACAAGTGTGCCATACCTGGTGAACTGTAAATTCAACAACATTTCACTAGCTTACTGGTGAAAAGTCTCCCAGAGCAGAGATCAGAGAAATGAGCCCTTCTAATAAATGGAGTGAGTTCAAGAGGCCAGCAAGGGAGTTCCCACACTTGCACAGTGTGCCAAGGTGTGTTACCAACAGCAACTCAGCATTTCAAGTAGTTACTGCCAAGCAGCAGATGCTTTCTGCAATGGCTGACATTGAGGGAGGCCCTAAATATGCATGTTGCCCTCTCTGCTAACAGCTGAATCTCTGATGTAATGAAATGCAGAACATCTGCCAAAGGAGCAAACCCTCCTGAATACATTAGCATCCACCTGGGATATGAGCTTGGACTCCACTTAGCTGAGACCAGCTAAGAGACCAGTAAGGGGTCACTGGGGCATCTGCACCTCACTTCCTGAGTCTACAGAAGGCTGGTGAAAGTCAAACCTATATTGCATGCAGGAAGTGCATGAGGGAGCCCTATAGGCCTTGCCCATGTTCAGGTCCTTTGTGGCAGCCTGGGACTTGTTCCTGGCAATTCCCAATGAGCACAGGAAATAAAAGACATCCTCCCCACAAGGAAAGGAATTAGGCAGGCAGACATGAAGGCAGGCAGGCAAGCAAGCAAGCAAGCAAGCAAGCAAGCTAGGTAATGGTTTCCATCAACCTTGTCTGGAAAACACAATTCCTCCTGCACATCATCAAAAGCCCACGGGTATTAGCAGACACACTGCTGGGAGCACAACCCAGCTTCTCTGCATGCTGTCACTTGCTGATGCCACACTCCTCTGCATCACTGAAGGACAGGAATAACAGAGAAACAAACTCCCCCATATTCAAAGTCTGCGTCAAGGAGCTGAGCAATTCCTGCTTGGCCTCACAGACAATCAACAGAAGCCCTGATGCACAGACTTAAGGCATTTCAAGAGAGTGCAGGCAGGATCGGCAGAGAGTTATCTGCGTCTTTTTTAGCTCGTCCTCCCTTGAGGTTGGGAATCTGATGCTGGAAGAAACCTCGGGATATCGCATCCCTTTTGTCCATTGTGGGGCAGCACTGCCTTTTCCTTGCTGAAGCGATCGATGCAACAGGCTCCACAGACCTTCCAAGGAAGCAGGCCATTCCCAGAGGTTTGCATCTTCCTTCGCAGAATTTATTGTCCAGGCTACTGCTCGGGCCGCAGCCCTGGCTGGGCTTGGTGGTAATGCCAGGGAGAGGAGGAAACTCACTGAATTTTAATCACATTTTGGCTGTCAGTGCCAAGGCTGGAAAAATACTTGTTTGCATGATTAGAAACAAAATGTGTTACACACACGTAGTCTTGTCAGCAATTAGTGTCTGAGCGTAGCATACAACACCCTCCTGGCTGAATACAACGCTAATCCCTCAGCTATGACCTTCTGGAGTGAATTTACCTCCAGGACCCTGAGCTCACACAAGGGAATGGAGCCTTGGCTGGATTCCTGCTTTGACCAGGAAGAAGAAAATGTACCGGGGAGCTAAAAAGCCTTTAGCAGTATATGCAGCTAAAAGAAAGAAAGAGCCTTTGTGCAACAAGCATCTGTGTTTGGTGAGGGCCAGTGTTAGGTCTCCAGTGGGAGCAACTCAGTGGGAGTCTGAGCAACAGTGGTTCAGAGGAAGACAAAATCGAGTTCCTCCTGTCCGTGCAATAAGGCACAGAGGAGAGACTCAGGGCAGCCACAGGTTGGGTTTAAACCACTGTTCCCCTTCCAGGGTGAGCTGGACCTCAGACAGAAGTGGGAGCTCAGTGAAAGCTTCCGGGTTGCTCTTTGAGGAGCTCAGACTGCAGCTTGACAAGACCCCAGGTCCTGGGCAATGTTTTGACCTAGCCTGCCTGTAACATAGATAAACCCCCAGCAACAAGAAGGCTGCTGCCAAGACCCACCAGATCTATGGGGATCTTTGCCCATGAGAATGCAATCTCCCTCTTATGGGAGAGTTTGGAAATGCAATGCACCAATACAGCTGCAGCCTAAGTCATTACTTTGTGAGCAGTTCCACAGCCTGTGACCCCAGCCACAGAACTACGCATATGTTTGGTCTCAGTCCCTCTCTCTGTGTGTCTCTCTTTAACATAGAGAAGCACTTGCTTCAGCTTTAAGGCAACCATCTAAAACCAGCCTCCCTTAACAACACTGCCTACTTAGGTATCTTTTGCAGCGCATCATCTGTCACAAGAAATGCAGTGGTTTTTATACTGCAAGAACTGGCAACACCCTCTGCTTCTTGGATCTTCCAAAATAAGTTGCATGCATCTCCAGATAATTTGCAGACAAGTTAAAAATAGGAAAAGTCAACCTGTGAATTTAATTTTTTGCTTTTCAAATTTTTCTTGAATGTGCCCCCTGTGTTCAGCTGTTGCACTTCCCGTTAGGTCAGGCACTAGACAATAGTTTTCCAAGAGCCTGGAAGTGAGAGAAACCTATAAAACAGTTTCACATCCAGCAGCACAGAGTTGCTGGCATTCACTGAAAGGTCTGCCCTGCAAGTGGCCTGGGTTGTCTCTCTCCTGTCTGCCTTCTTTATGTCGATGTTTCTCTTCCAAACGTCTTCCCAAGCTGTCTGCTTTTATCTGCTCCCGCTACTTACTGAGCCTCCCCAGTTTTCTCAGGCTGCCCATCCCTCAGTGTCTTGCTCCCACTCACTGCTGAGATTAATGCTGTGTAATATTCCAGAGCTATCGCATTGGAGCTCATCTTGTTCTTTCTCAAAATCAAATTTAGATTTAAAAAAAACCAAATGAAAGCCTGTATATCTAAGGGGATATGCAGGTCTAGAGCAATGAGTGGTTGGGAGGGTAATTAAGGAGAGGCCATGTCAGACAAATGGGTAGTCTTTTTGATGTGAAAAAAGTTCTTCACTTTATTTAGATGTAAGTATGCAACTTGTATGAGCTAACACTCCCTATCACGTAGTGAAAAGCATGATGAATTTGGAGCATCCAGGTGCTTTGGATTGCCCTCTGCAGGTTTCCTGACCAGGTCAGCAACAAGGCAGGGACTGCACCAGCCCAGAGTCTGAGGGATGTTAGGAGGTGGAGTGGAGGAGCTGTGCTGCTTCATGGGCATGCTGTTGGTGATGAGTGATCAGTTCAGTGCAAGTTTGGCTGCAGGACAGTGGTGCTGTGATTCACCCCCTCTGGCTGGGAGCCAGTTAGGAAACAGCCAGGAAATCAAATTGTTGTGCTTCCAGGACACAGGCAGGCGGCGAGTGGGAAACTGGGCAAATCATCCTGGTGAGTAAGCACAGTCAACTGCAAAGCCTCTTGGCCCGTCTGCCTAGAGCACTGGCAAGGCCATGTTGGGAGTAAGACACCCTGCTCATGCCTGTTCCCAAAGGGGCTGGATCTGCCCTTCCTGTGCCCCACAAGTGGACAGAAGGACTTGCCTCTCTGCCCAACCCAAGGGCCAGCTCCAGACCACCTCAGCTGCAGCTGCTCCTTTACTATGCTTGGATAGAGGAGGCACTTTTTACCTACACTTGCACTTCTCTTTGAAACAAATGTTGCTCCTTTACCTTTCACTGGAATAAATGCCATGAAGCACTACAATGGTAGTTAAAAATGTACTTGCACACTACGTCATGGAAGAGTGGGCTAATAAGGTAATGATGACTAACCCAAGTGTTTCAACCCAGGGGAGCCGAGTTCTCTGGGAGAGCAAATTGGGTGGCATGTTGTTACTGAAAGCTCCTACAGCAGCCCAGTTGGGAACATGGCAGACAGATCCCCTGAACCCCAGAGCAAAATGCCAATTTACTTGGTACAGAATGGTGTTTTCCCTTCTAAGAAGGGCAGTCTCTGTGGGCTGAAGCTGATGAAATCTATTCTGCTGCATACCTTTTGTGGGCAATACCTGGCTGGAAACAGCCTCTCTTCTGTGCCTTTCTGGAGAAGGAGTAAACCACCTTATTCCTGCACGTGTTGAACCCAGCTGCCAACCGTTTTCAGTTTGTTGCAGCAAACAAGAGCTTCTAAACTCTGGCTGGCATAAAAGTCCAACAGCAATGAGGTCAAAATGGAGAGAAGCAGTCTGTACTTTGAAGAGAGTGGGGATATTTGCCAAGATCAAGCATATTTTTTTCTCTAGCCAGTCAAGGGACACAGAAGCTTTTCCAGACATTGTTGTCCAATTCAGAGCAGTTTGGCCAAAAGCAATATTCTGGAGGAATCCACTCTGGGCTGAATTTGGGTTTTATTTTTAGGCACATGGTCTGTCCTTCCTTGCAAGACGGAAAATACAACACAGTCTATGTCCAGGCACCCACAACAGTACTGCTTTAAGACATACTGCAGTAAGAGCAACTCCACCACCTTCATGTTGGAGTACAGCCATGGTGCCTTGTCACCAATTTGTATGGCGTCCAAGCCATTACAGATTATGGAAACATCGATGTTCTGTCAAGCTCACTCCCTGGCATCCTTAGCCCAAACCTGGCTCCTGCAGAAGGTCACTTTTCTGCCATAAGGGCTTCAGTTTAGGGGAAGGCAGCAGCAAGACATGAGCCTTGCCCTCTGCTGTCATGGTCCAGGTATCTAGCCTGACTTTCTCCCTGGCACCTATTTTACACACTGCAGTCATTTCTGCTGCATGCCTGTGATTAACTTCTCCATAGCGGTGAAAATAAAGAATGGGCTCATAGAAACAGAAGGAGGAGACCAGGAACATATCTCCTTTTTCTCTGTGAACTCTTCTGGGACATGTCACATCATCTCAACAAAGTCTTACAAAACCAGGGCTCCCTGGTGGCCAGGGGTTTACCCCAATGCAACATCACATCCTGGCATATCCTGTTCCATTTCCACCTGCATCCACAAATGCCATCCTTCTCCTTCCCCCTCTCTGCCCTTAGTGCCCTGTTAAAGGGTCACTAGTCCCTGAGCTCATGCCTCTCAAGACATGATTAGGAAAATCATCAGACTGCTGAGAGCGGTGCCTGGCTGCCTAAAGCTGCCCTGGAAGGCCAGCTCAGTGTCATTTGGCAACACAATGAGGTCTCCTCAGAAATGCAGTTTCAAAATAGATTACCTGGGCTCACGGATGAGCAGCTCACTGGTCACAAAATCTGCTTAGGGAAAATCTGTCCACAACAGCAGG
>NW_009929064.1:26569-33885 GCF_000696875.1 Nestor notabilis
ATGGTAAAACATGGTCTGAGATTTTGTTTTTTACACCTATTCTAGATACTAGCTTGCTAACATCTATCTGTTTATAGACTAGACAACATAGGGAATGCAAAGTTTTTATGACTCCCTTGCAGAGCCATCCAGCCAACGCATGCACAGTAGCCATTTCCTATGCTTGGTGATGCTCAGTGACAGCCCTCTGTGCCCACTGCTCACAGAGATGCTGTGTCTTGCTTGGCATATCAGCCACATAGAAATGAATGAAAGACTAGGATTCAGAAGAAGGACTACAAGTGTTCCCTGGACTTTTTTTCCCAGTACCTGCATTATACTCGATCTTTCAGTGCGCGAAAGATATATAGCTTATCATAATATCATTTTTGCTTAAAAATAAGAATGTGGAGCCTCCTTTTTCATTCCCTAGTACATTAACTGTAGGTATAGGTGTTTGCAGACAGTAGTAGTCCTTCTACTTTTCTATTGCAGTACAGTAGAATAATATAAAGATGTAGCTAGGAGGAGAGTTTGACTTCTCCGTGTAAAAGCTGTCACAGTGAAAATAAAAATGAATCTAGCAAACAGCGCAGATGAACAAACCCACATTGCCTCAGCTGCAGCAGGGTGAGTTGCTGCACTGTGTCAGCACTTGAGCAAGCTGCTGGGAGCAGCCACGGTGAGCCCAGAGGATGCACCTTTGCCACTGCCATCCCATTTTCCACAGCTGCCTGTTGTCCACTGTGTGCCCGAGAGGCTGGAGCACCAGGGCCATCAGTCCGCCATGTGTGGGGCTCAGGATGAGAGGCACAAGGCCACCTGTAACAAAGTAAGAATGAACATCTGCAGCTGGAGTTATCAAAGCTCTCTACTAGCCTTGGAAAAATATGTCCTGCAAGTGCAGGAAACAAGAATCCAGTTTTGCTCCCTCCTCACATCAGGTTAGGGAGCCAGCAGTATTTCAACGTGTACAAAAAATTAACATTGTTTTAGATTATTAAAAAATGTATGTAAGGTATATAATCACATGAAACTCATTCTTATTAATACCTACATACTTCTAGAAGGCACCAGTTTAATCAAGGACTGCAGACAGCTTTGGGAACCCTGGATGAAGGGTAACATACAGGGAATTGGGTCTGGCAGCCAATGTGCAGGTTTCTAAATCAGCTCTCCCTCCTATTATTCCATCATACCTCAAAAGGATAGTGCAGGCAGTGTTTCTGTTTCTACCAGGTCAGATAAGCCCTTTTTCCTTGTCTGGGGTCTTTCCTCAGCCAGACAGGGCATCCAAGCTGCAGAGGCCCTCTCTCTGTAGGCACAGTGGCAATCACTGCTGGAAACTCCCCTGGCACAGCTCCTGCCCCAACTCCAGTGACACATGTGGAGTCACATCCTCCCTGTGGCTTGCAAGCCAGCACTACCTTCCACTGTGTGTTATCACCTCAGAGTTTCCTTCCTTCTAGCACTGAAGGGAGGAAGTGCTGCTTCAAGCACTGCTTATGAAGCACGCACGCATTCAGCTATGCTAAGATGAAAGTATCCTCAGCCATTTCCTCCTTGGTAAACTGGCCCCAGAACTAGCCCACTTCACACAGCTCTTTACCACATCCCTCTGTAGCATCACTTACGGGAACAGGATTAAACTTTCTCCATTTGCAAAATGGGATTAAATCATAGTTGCCTTACATTAAACATCAGTTTACTAAGCAATAACATTCAACTTGCAGTAAGCCCAATATTAATTAAAGCTGACAAAGTGCTTTGGTTAAGTGGGCATTTCTCAGGCATGGTGACCTAGTGAGAAGAGGTGCTAATGGCAGGCCACAGTTGTGGAGTATTTTCCACCACTCTTAAAGTCCTCAGCCCAGTGTCCCACAGCTGGAGGCACTTTATTTTGCATCATTCCAGGAATGATAAGACACATAGCAAGAGATGGGCATGCAGCTGAGAGTAGCCAGGGGTAAAAAGTCTTCGTGATACCCTGCAGCTGGGATTTGGGAGAAGCCATTTTTGGGAGTGTTTCAGAGGCTCCTAAGGGAGCCGGGGCAGGTTTCACTCCCCAGGCAGCTCAGTGAGCAAAAGGCTGGAGGCAGAGGATTGTCGAGATCTTCTGGAAAGAGGCAAGGAAGGAAGTGGGAGTGCAACTTTCTACTCAGGACAGTGAGAGTTGACCCCTGCTCAATTTCCTTAAGACTCAAATGGTATTTCTTAAAGCAGCCCTCCTTCCAATGACTGAAAAATAGCAACTGCTCAAGTAAGGGAGACTGCTGACTGATGCTGTATTAGAGGATACATGTTTCTCTTGAGAATAAGTTGGTACAAGCACCAGTTTTTGGATGAGCTAGACAGAGCTGCCAGGGTTACCCTGTGACAGCTGACCCACAATTCCCATGCAGGCTGTCTTCTAAAATATAGGAAAGATGACTAAACAGGGCAACTTCAATAGATAGCGTCAATAACAAAGGCACTACAGTCTAGAAATGACAGTTTTAAGGGATCTATGTTTTCAGGGGCAAAAAATTTCGGAGTCCTCAGATGAAAAGGGCATGAAAACTACCAGTAGAGACCACAGGTCTTCCCTGAGTCAGCTCCACTTGAACACGAGCACAGCATTTCAAAAAACATCCTATCCCAATGCTGAGTGCCCAGTGACCACAACCTTTGGCAAGTTGTAACAAGGAAAGGTTCCCCTAACCATAAAAAATCTGGGCTTTTCTTCTGGGCTGAATTTTTTTGAGATGGACTTTCCCCCCATTTTCTGCTACTGTGCTCTCCCCTGCCAGCCTGAGGAACCCTACAATGGCAGGTTCCTGATGGAAGTACCTGTAGATAGAAAGCCTGAGAGACAAAGATCCCAGCAGCTCCCACAGGAAGGAAGGGCTTTCAGTGCATTTGCCAAGCAGACATTTCACTTTGTGTCTATCCCACTAAGCAGCCTTAGTTGTGCTGTATCAGTAAGCAGATCTCCTCCTTCTTCACCAGGCTCCAACTTTTCTATCTCCTGCATATGCAATCATTGCAGGATTGAAAGCCATTAAAGATGTGGAATCAAGGAACAGCCACTGTGGCAGGTGAAAACCCACCAGAAAAAAAGAGATACACACATACACATGCAGAGCACATGCCACAGTTAAAGCAGAAGCAGCAAGATTAACACTGCAGTTACACACAAGACCTCCCTGGAAATGGGCCTGCTAAAACAATTCTCCAGTTATGGTTACACAGGAGCTCTGGCAGTGAGTCACTTTCCAGCCACTGAATATGCTCAAACTTTGAATTATGTATCATTTGGGGCTTTTTAATCAAAACATTGTGTTTTCACAAAGAAAATGCCTGGATGAAAACTAAATTTAAATGTGTAATTACTTTTACCTTACTTATTATCTCAACAAAGAAAGGGACTCCAGTTAGCTTGACAATGGGCTTTATTAACCCATTTATTAGCCCATTTACTAGCCCTCTCTCCCTTCATTTTTTAACAAAAAATCCCAGTCAGCTATTCCATTGTTTGGCTTGGACTCAATGGTCATGAATGGACATGTCATTTATACTTCTCAATTATTAGTGAAAACATCATTTTTTTTCCACTTCCCTTGTGTTTCCCTAGTGCTCCTAGCAACTCAACATCTTCAGTAGATTCTGCTCAAAAGTCTTTTGAGTGACTTTTGGGCAAAAAACATTTCCTTGTTGTCATGCAACATTTGCATCTTCATCTAGCTTCCTCCACAGCCCTTACCCTGACCAGTTACTCAGTGCAGCATTAGGTTGGTACCAGTGATATAATTAGTTTTGTTCTGAAATATGTTTAAAAAAAAACAACTTGAAGAAATGCCTTATTTTTCTTTACTTGGCTCTTACAGAATCATAGAGTTGTTTGGGTAGGAAAAGACCTTTAAGATCACTGAATCCAACCATTAACCTGACATTGCCAAGTCAGCCACTAAACCACGTCCCTACAGGCCACATCTAAGGGTCTTTTAAATACCTCCAGGGATGGTGATTCAACCACTTCTCTGGGCAGCCTGTTCCCATGACTGACAACCCTTTCAGTGAAGAAAGTTTTCTTAATACCCAACCTAAACCTCCTGTGACACAACATAAGGCCTTTTGTCCTACTGCTTGTTATATGGGAGAAGAGACTAACACCCACCTCGCTACAGCCTCCTTTCAGGCAGTTGTAGAGAACGATAAGGTCTCCCCTGAGACACCTTTTGTCCAGACTAATAGAATAATAGAATTATAGTTCGGACTGGTTTCTCTCTTTTGAATTTACCTATTTGCCACTATACTGCTGTTACAGGATGCATCTGTAATGCATTCACCACATTTCAGCTGTTGCAGGAGATGCCAGGTGCAGTATGCACATTGGTGAGGTCTCTCTTCCCCAAGCAATGTCCATCCAGCACCTCAGAGGTCAACAGGTATGGCAGATGCCTGGCCTGGGTTCATGCCAAGAAAGGGAGAAGCCCAGGGTAAGACAGGGTCGGGCTGACTCAGAATCCTTCCATGGCAAAACACTCTTCAGGTTAAAAAGAAGCAGGTCTCACTGAGGAGAGCAAATTAGCAGCCAGTTCTGACACTGTTTGTCTTTCCTTTAACAGATGAGCCATTTTTGCCTCTTTCAGAGTAATACTTGGCTGTGCTTTCCTTTTAATGAGCTTTTGGACCAAAGCCCAGAATGGATCAAAACCATTGGAGTGAGGGGTGGAGGGACACATGACCCAAACCTTCACTTTTTTTCTCTTTTTCTTTACAAACAGAACTTTCACCTTTCATTATTGAGGTTAATGTCAACAAAGGGGCTCAGTGCTTTGCTCCTGGAGTGGTGGGTGACCCACCTGTCAGTTCACCCATGGTGGACATTGAGCAGGAGGCTGCTGCCACCTCCCTGCTGGGAGAGCCCTCCAGAGAGGGGCAGAGAAAGGGTGACCACTGCTGCTGGCCAGTGCTCGCCTTTCTGAGCAAATGCATCCCTGCCTGAATAAACACAGCAGCTCCTGGGATAAAAACAGGAAGAAGATTAATGGATGATATGCTACTTCTTGTGTGACACAAGGGCCCTAGTCTCAAGGTGGTGAGAAATTGCAGCTGCCAGGTGAGACAGGAGCAAGGCAGGGCAGGCAGAAGATCATGTCATGTCTTCATTCTTCCTTCACTGTGTCCCTGGAGTGTGATTTGTGAAAGCCTACCTCTCTCAGCAGACAGCTTTGAGATCACTGGGTGGAAAGTACCCGCACTGCCAGGAGCTGTTCCTGCTCTGACAGCCCAGTACAGACTGCAGGCCTAAAACCAGGAGATAAATAGTCCTGCACAGTTACAGCCACCAGGGCTTGGCTGAGCTTTCTGAGCAATTTTTCTCCTCTTCCAATAGAAAGCTCTGTCAGAAGTCTGGAAACTTGCACTTGCCTACATGTTCCTGCCATAAAAGGGAGCTGAGCACAATTAGGATGCTGATGAAGCTGGGAAGGACAGAAGAGACAAAAAACATATCATCCCACAAAAGTAGAAATAGCAACAGCTGTAAAGACCATGCAGAGGCTCCTCGTCACCCCATCAAGACACTTGTGGCTGCTGAAGGGTGGGGGCAATGTGGAGTCCCCCAGGGGAGAGGCATAGCGGAGATGAGGGATGCCCGGAGGCTCTCCAGCTGTGCTGCTGGGGCTCCGGCACCTGCCGTGTGCCAGCATGTAGGGCAATTGGGGATGCTGCTGGCTGGGATGAACAGTTGACAGAGGCCGTGTGTGATGAGGAGCAATGAGCACCATGGGTGGGTTACAGGGCAATCGCCAGCTCCTGGCTGCCATGTGGTCTTTGCCTGGAGTTCAGACTATCAGAAAGGCCATTTCTAGCACAGCAGGAGCCAAGCACCCTCTCACTGGGCTTCAGAGGTTTTTGCTTGCTGTCAATATTTCTGCTCTCAGAAACGTCGCCCTGACATAGTGTGCTGAGGACCATCCCACTCCCAAATTGTGGAAGGGAAAAACTGCTGATGTGTTGCAGGCTTTTATTTCCTGAAGACCTCTCACAAGAGGCGGTTGCCCTTCACCGGGTACATTTTGTGTATTTGACCACAAGTGTGACTGAGCAAGAACAGCCCATGTTTGCTGGCAGGCCCTCAGTATGCTGCCCAGCTTGTCGGAGACTTGCAACACCTCTGCTACACAGACCTGCTCATGGCATACTCCAGATGGCAACTCAGGATGAGGGGATTAGCTGTATAGAGCACACTCCTACAGAAAATGAAGACACTGCCAGGCTTATTTGTTGGTGATTGTGTGCAGAGGTCTGGAACACGCACGCTTTGTCCTCTCTGTCTCCTACCTTTGAAATGTCTCTTCCCAGCCGCCAAGCCTTGTTTGCTTCCAGTGCTCCTGCTAAATGGGCAGGGAGCCTCATAGACTTATATACATAATTCTCTTCATTTAGTTTTCTTTTTCTTAGTGTAAAATAAGAGCCATCTGAGCTGTAAGTGTAGAGCTGCTGCTTCTTTGCGAATCTCCTCCCTCTGCCCCAAAATGCAACAATTTTACAGATATTAAAAAAAAAAATGTTCAAACCTTACATCTGTTCTCCTCAAATATTAGCTATGCTGAGTGTCTAACTACAGAAGAAACATAATGAGGTTCCATAAGATTTAGTGTGTGAAACACACCCAGGAGAAACCCAGTGCACACTAACGGGCATTCCCCAGAGTTTCCGACTCATGGATGTGTTTGGTACTATTTCTGTAGGCAAAAGGAGGAAGACAGCCGCTAGTAGAGGTGTCTGCAAGCTGACTGCTGAAGTCAGTAATGTCAAAAGACTGGAGAGTGGCTAATGAAGCATCACATTTCCAAAATGACAAGGGGAGACTTCAGGCAAGAGCAGTAGTGACCTACATAGAGCGCAAGGATACAACAGAAAGGCCTGGAGAGGTGAGGGACTGCCGAGAGGAGGAAGACAAATTTTCAGGGCAACACGCCCTGTATAAAACAGGGTGTAATGAAGCAAAGGAAAGCATCTTTTCTACTGTAAGATAAACAGGCAAGATGAACTCTAAGATGTGCTAATGGCTGATGGTTTTGTTCCTTCATATTAAAAAATATTAATAAAATTGAATCTATGTTGGTAATTCAGGTCAACCACAATAACAAAACAGACATTTTGTGCAAATCAAATGTGGGGAATTCTTTTTTATTCAAAGAAACAAGAGCCAGAATGTTTTGTTTCAGCCTTCAAAACAGCAAGGAAAAATTCTAAATAAAGTATTGGTTCAACTGAAAGGAATATTTGAAAGCATCTCAATAAAATACTTTTGTGTTTTAAAAGGCTTTTTCAGGGTTCCTTCCTGC
>NW_009929064.1:33916-35451 GCF_000696875.1 Nestor notabilis
TTTAGGAAAATTGAGATTAATTTACAAAATGTGCTGCTTTACCTCACTCTACATATTCCAGGGGGAAAAAAAATAATTCAGCTGTGGCCAGCAGCTGTTTCTGTAGTTGACATCATTGCCTATTGTTGTTCCCAAAGCAAACCAAAAGGATCTTGTCTCTGTTGAGTTAATTATTGTGAAAAACAAACAAAACAAAAGTCACCTGTTTCTCAGCAAAGACCACACCTGAATAGGTGATAATTTTCCCCGCCCATCACAGAAAACTGGAGGAAATCCTATGGCAGACTAAGCACTCACCCTATGGCAGGGACAACAGAAATGGCCCTTTGTCAGTATGACCACTGCCTTGGCTTTCAGAGCTGGCTTAAGTTGGTAAGGGGAAAGCAGAACAAGTGAGTTAAGGTGGGAGCAAGTACTTCTCTTCCATTATGAAATAGCAAGTCCTAAAAAGGGGGAGCTGCAGATGGTAAAGTCTTAAATTACCATGGCAAGCTTTGCTGGAGAGTGTCTCTAGGCCCCTTAGATGGAGCCCTTCTGCAGCTGATTCACAGAAGGTCACGTCTGCTTGTCCTGCCCAGCTCCTGAGCCTACTCATCTAGTCAGCGTGGCTGACAGGGGTGAAAGAGTGGAGCTGGTTGAAAACATTTGATACAGCTTTAGACAGGCAGACTAATTTGCAAACTCAAAGCACAGGAGAGACTGAGAACTATTGCAATGGATTATAAATTAGCTTGGAACCACAGACGTGAGGCGCAAAGAGGTAATGTGGCTGGAGCTGGGTGGATGAATATCCTGATGAGCTTTCCAAACCTCCCTGCCCCTGCCAGCGTCTGTTCCATTAATAATTTGCTCTGTCAATTGATACCATTCTGCAGACCCAAGTAACTCTGCACACTCAGCAACAAGGTATTCCTGTAGCTCTCTGGGTACGTACACACACATACCTTTGAAGTGGGACTGTACACCAAGTGTGATTTTGAATGCAAGTGTCGTGCCATACTGGGGCATGGCAGCATCATTGGGAATGCCCACAGGAGTCCAGAACCAGCCATTGCAAGCCCTGTGATTTACCCGGACTTGTTTCTCACTTCAGCAGGGCACTGCCCATGGACTGACTGCAGGTATCTCACACTGCTGACAGCTGGCATCCCCTGGACTGCAGGTTATCATGCTCAGCACTGACAGGAGAGTGGGGTTACAAGTCCAGCTGAGTGCTCAGTAGGATCTTCCATGCACCTAAACAAACAGACAGCATCCAGCCTCCTTAATCCACTCTTACTGCTGGGTGACAGATTGGTCACTGTCTCACTGTCACAGCCCAGGGTTTTTAAGAAAACACATCATCAGGTTTTTTAAGATGGTCATCACCATCTTGAGGCTGAGCTTGGTTTAGAAACAGGTCCTGGGAGTAAGAGAAGCCTCCGTCTGAAAGGTAGGCTGGCTCCTGACATAACCAGGATCTGGCCAGCACTGGGAGCCAGGTCTCTTAGAGGCAGCTGCTCTCCAGCTCTTGCAGAGCTCAGCTAAACTGCCCT
>NW_009929064.1:35482-37272 GCF_000696875.1 Nestor notabilis
TCAGGAATGTGTTCAAGAGGTGGAAGTCTAGGGTACAGCTGCAGCTCCTAAAAAGAACCCTGAGCTGTGACCCTTCCAGCCTGGTTCAGCCTTGTTTTAATGACGTTTTCATTCTTGCTGCTGCAGACCATGTGGCTTCCTGCTTGCTTCTCTCCCTGCAAAGGGACACAGAATTTATCTTGGGCAGGAGCCCCAGAAAAGCTTCATCTGTTCTTAGCCTAGGCCTTCTCCCCTTTCTTGCCCTTCTCCCCCTTTGTCCCACCTCTTCCTTTGCCAGGCAGGTCTCTCCTTTCTGAAAACCATATTTATTTGGCATGAATGGAGCTGAGGAAGCCAGGGGACTGGGGGAGGTGCTGAATCAGAGGTCCCAACTGTTACAAAAAGCAATGAAGGGAAGTGTGATTTTAGGGACTTGGGGACTGGTAAAGTCTCTATTGGTGGGTAGGCCAGCAGCAATAGGGAATCCAGGAAAACTATCTTTTCACTGGTTAGAAATCCATGCAGTACAATTACAAAACACATCAATGTAGAGAGAAATCAGTGAAACATGAACCACATGGTTCTGCTGTGGCACTGCGCAGAAATCACAGCAAGACCTTTGTTGCAATAGTAAAGTGTGAATCATGGGCGTGTTTCACTGAAGACTCCATGCTGTTGTTGCTGTGAATTTCTGTCCAGGCTGTCAGGACTGTAACAGCTGTAGACATGCTTAACACAATGGGTGGTAAGCCACATAGATGATTATTAGATAGGGTCTGACTATAGGTCTGCCTACTGTCTATCCCTTACAGTCTCCAGCAATTTCCAAGAGAGGATGCTCAGGAAAAAACAAAGCAAGGCGTGGACAGAGCAATCCCTTTTCTGCAACAGCCTTTCAGCTTCAGTCATGAACAGTTTAGGAACTTCTTTCTGAGCTGCAGGCTGTTGCCAGGTTTTGATATCTGATAGGGTCTGACAGACCTACCCTTCCTGAAGTTGTCTAATAATTTTCTGAACTTTTGCCCTCCGCAACAGTTCATAGCAATGAGTCTTGTGTTTTAATATTGGAACTATTGTGTGGGGAAAACAGACTTCATTAAGTTGGTTTATATCTGCCAATGGATAACATCATTAGCTAATTTGTATTGCTAGGGCTAGTGAATAATCATTTTCCACTCACTTTCTCCACAACACCTGTGATAACATCAAATCTATCAAACTCCACCCAGTCATCTCTCTTAAAATAAAGAACTGGAGGCTGTTTGATTCTTCATGAAGAGACCTGTTCCCCATGTATCATCACCCAGTTACCCTCATTAGTGTGCCCGAGTCCCATGATTCCCCTTGCCAGGTTGAATGACTACAGCTGCAAGCAGACAGTACTCCAGACATCAGCAGCCTATGGATTTATGCAATCGTGCATTAGTGGTTTGTTCCTAGGTTCTTCTTTACAAACATCTATGAGTGGGTTTGACAGCTTTTGAGATACAATTTTCAGTGAAATACCCACTGTTAATCAAAGATCTCTTTCCTGAGTTGCACTCCTTAATCTAAAGGTCATCACTGTTCATGTAAGGCTAAGATTATTGTTACAGGATGCAGTCCTCTAACTATCTGATATTAATCTCCTTTACCATGTAGGGTAAATGCTTCTATTGACAAGCTGATGTGAGAAATTCATTCTTAAAGGGACGGATCCTGTTCAACGTCCTTGCTGGCAACATGGACAGTGGGATTGAGTGCACCCTCAGCAAGTTTGCCTAAGACACCAAGCTGTGTCGTTCAGTTAATACACTGGAGGGAAGGGATGC
>NW_009929065.1:0-1454 GCF_000696875.1 Nestor notabilis
TGATGGAGACCTCAGAGCAGCTTCCAGGGTCTGAAGGGGGCTAGAAGGATGCTAGAGAGGGACTCTTCATCAGGGACTGTAGCAACAGGACAAAGGGTAATGGGTTCAAACTGAAACAGGGGAAGTTCAGGTTAGATATAAGGAAGAACTTCTTTACTGTGAGGGTGCTGAGGCACTGGAATGGGTTGTCCAAAGAAGTTGTGAATGCTCCATCCCCGTCGGTGTTCAAGGCCAGGTTGGATGGAGTCTTGGGTGACATTGTTTAGTGCAAGGTGTCCCTGCCCATGGGACTAGATGAACTTAAGGTCCTTTCCAGCCCAAACCATTCTGTGATTCTATGATCCACCTTCCTACACTCCCTCTGATTTTGCAAAGTGGGGAAATAGTTTGATGCTGCTGGGAGCACCTCCAGCCAAGGGGGGTGAGCAGAGCATTGAGGGGCCAACATCTTTTCCCCATCCCAAAGCTTTTGACTGGAAGCAGCAGGAGAGCAGAGCACTGATATGCCAGCAGGCACACAGGAGCTTGTTGCTCCACCTCAATTAATGCCATTTTCCACTGATGAGAATCCTTCAGTCTCTGAGGAACACCAAGGCACTGAGAGACTCTACACAGAGCCAAAGATCCCACCACCACTCCTGCCCTGCCCCTAGCTATGGAGCATTGCTCGGGATCTGCCCTAATCCCGAGGGATTGCACAAGCAGCCTTGCCGAGGGGTCCCAGGCTGTTGAAGGCTTATGGTGCAGGAGGTGCCGAGGCTGGAGGAGAAGTTTTTCAAGGAGAAGCTGAAAGCCGGGCAGAGAGCTCAACCCCCTTTTTTGTTGTAATCATTCTAGCCACTGCTTGCTTTGCAGAAACGTATTTCAGACTGTGGCAGTGGGATTTGCTTCCTGCTGCTATGCCCAGGGGGGAAGAAACAGCCCAAATTATTTGCAAACCTGCTCAGCCCATTAGTTGAAACCAGAGAAGACTCTTCACTGCCTTGAAAAGGAAAAGATTCAGGGTAAAACCTCGCTGAAGCATGTGCAGACTTCCACCAGACAGAGAGTGTGCAACTGTTAGCTCTCCCTCTCGCAGGAAGGCAGCTCGATCTGGAATGAGAGACAGGACTGCTGAAAACCCAGTCGGATGGAATAATCAGTGTTGCTTTCACTGCTGTTTTGGTTCATTCCTTGCTAATCTTCCTTTCTGAAGTGATGTCCTTCCTTTCCTAGAAGTGGCTGCCAAGATCATGACCCCTTTGCTTGGAAAGCCACTCTCCGAGTTGATATTTGCCTTTTTGAGGTAGTCAGAAGCTCTGCCAAACCTTTTTAATTTTAGGACCCAGATTTTTGATGTTTTCTTTTAACTCTGTCATAGAATCCCAGACTCGTTTGTGTTGGAAGGGACCTTAAAGCTCATCCAGTTCCAACCCCCTGCCATGGGCAGGGACACCTTCCACTAGAACAGGTTG
>NW_009929065.1:1531-1835 GCF_000696875.1 Nestor notabilis
CAGCACCCTCACAGGGAAGAGCTTCTGCCTTAGATCCAACCTGAACTTCCCCTGTTTAGGTTTGAACCCATCACCCCTTGTCCTATCCCTCTCAGCATCCTGCCCCAAACCACGATGCACAAGCAGGCGTCTGACCAGCTTCCCTCACCAACATCCCTCAGCACCCTGCCCGTGCCCTGCGTGCAGATTAATCCGATTTAATCATTCCAGCGCCTCCCTCCCCGCACATCCCCGAGCGCTGCCCTCGCTCCCACCATCACCACCCCCACTCCCCCTCCCACCGCGGTGACTTGGTACGGCCCTT
>NW_009929066.1:0-210 GCF_000696875.1 Nestor notabilis
ACCCATCCCAGAGATGGAGCAGCCAGAAAGCTGGTTTCATTCCCCTTCATTCCTGTTATGCTGAGGACATAACAAAGAGAAGAAGTTGCTGCAGGATCATTTATTTCCCTTTGTTGAAGACAACAACATCACAAGTGGAAAAACAGAAAAAAATTTAATGCAGAAAACACAGACTTGGGCTGTCATAACCTACACTGGGAGCCCTTTGCA
>NW_009929067.1:0-2476 GCF_000696875.1 Nestor notabilis
CCCCCCGGTGAACGGGTTAATGAGGCACCATCCCCCGGGAGTGACGGATTGCGCGGCCCAGGTTCCCAGGCCCCCCCGCCTCCTCCCGCTCGCTGGTCGAAATCCCAAGTCTTCCTGTAAAAGGAACAGTCTGTGTGAACCGTCTCATGTCCCCACCGCCCCCCTTCCACCCGCCGCACGTTGGCCTCAGCCCCAGTTTAAAGGGACCAGTGACCTCACTGGCAACAGAAAACCGTGGGAAAGAGATGGGACTGATAAAGCCTTGAGTTGTTTCAGGGAAAAATCAACATCCAGCCCCACACGCACACACATGTCTGCCCGGTGCTGGGCGCAGGCACTCTCGGAGGCTCATGATTCCGATGGAAACCAGCTCACTGGAAGCACGGTGATGTTTGAGGACGTTGTGCAAAGGGCCCTCGGCTGCCATTAATCTCTGAGAGCCAAGACGGCAGTGGTGGCACCACGGTTGGAAGCATCAGGGTGGGTCTGGCATGATGCTGGACCGTTGAGATGGGTTCTGGTCCCACCAGGAGCTCAGCTCCCAGCCCTGGAGCATCTTCGAGTGGCAGCTCATGGCACTGCCGGGGCATTCACCACCTACCCTGTAAATAAACCAACCAAACACAACTTTATGGTTCTATGACACCAGAATGAACTGCTGATTTCTTGTCTCATCCCATAATGCTGGAAACTCAGACCCACAGCCCGGCATCTAGGGAGCATCTTGCCTTCCCTGAGCTTGTGGGAAGGAAGGAGGAGGCTGTGTTTCAGAGCCCTGCGCTGCTAAAATCCCCCAAGGCAGCAAAAACGTGTGTGTGAGAGACAGAGGGGAGGAGGCAGAGCGCTGAAGTGGAAGTTCGCAGTACAAAAATAACGCCTTTTAGATGGAAAAAAACCCCACAAAATAATCAGCGCTGGGATCTGGCACCACGTGGGTTTCCCAAAGCCTTTTGCAGAGACCGTGGCGGCGATAACAGCCCATCAGCGCTGGGGCCGGGTGCTCCCGCTCCTCCCTCCTCAAGTGAAGGAACAGAGCCCTGGTCCAGCCACCCCGCGCTGAAGTGGAAAACTGAGGTCTGGGAAGTGTTTGTACCCCCCCGAATGAGAATGAAACATTTGCTTTAGGTTATGGCACTTTGTTTCTGTGATGTTGGATGTTTTGATTTCCCTATAAGTGGTCAAGAAACCGAGCTGTTATTAGCTTACATTTCAAAGTGAAGTTACTTTGAACCAGAATTAGTGTTATTTTAGTGAGTTTGAGACCCACTTCTCCTTTCCAAAGTGATTTCAGTTCAAAATACATACATCTCCAAACTAAACTTCCCATAAACATGTGTTTTCGGGAGATTAATACCCTTTCCACTGATAAAACCTTTTAAATGGGATCCAGAGATTGGTTATTTCAAGCTCTTGCTCATACCACAATGAGCCTGAACCAAGCAGAGCCCAGACTGCCACGGAGGAACACTTTTCTTCTCCATTAGAAAGGAATTCACTGTCCAGGCTCCATCTTTCCTGGACTAAGTCTTCTCGTCTAAGTGTCGTGATCTGGGTTCAATTGAAGTGTAATTGGCAACATGTTTTTCTAGGATTACACTTCATTATGTAAAGAGAGGGGCTGAAACCCACTTCTCCTGTAATTGGATCCATTTTCCAGCCTGTGCTTCTGGATAGTAATTTATAATGCCCCCTGGTGAGCCCCAGGGGATCCCAAGGTCCATCTGAACCACCTGGGGTAGATGCAGGGATGGTGCTGAGACCCCCTCGAGGTTGCCTGAATGGAGATGACAGGGAAGGATTAAGCTGCATGCGAGGGAAGCTGGGTTTTGGTAGGCATCACCCGTGTCTTGGGGCAGAGAGCAGGACAAGGGATGATGCTGGCAAAGGGGAGATGGGGTCTAAGAGCAGAAATGGGGTTTCTGCCACCTCCTTGCCTCTCACTGAGCAGCCATGCAAGCCATTCCCATGGTATACTTGCTTGTAGTGGCAAAGCCTGACCCCAGGCACAAAGCCACAAACTGAGTGACCAACCTCCTCCCTGAGCCGCTCTGCTCTTCCCAGAGAGCTACAGGCTTTTCCCTTGGGGAGGAAATCTCTCCCCAAGCCCTGAATGAAGAATGCTGGCCCAGTGTTGAGGGCTGGTTCCCCTCCTGCATGGTCTCTGGGAGCTCAGCGAGTATTGCTGCAGTGCTTGTCCCCAGCCCCAGGACCCCAGTGAGACCCTCAGGGGCTGGAGGCTGGCGAGAGCCGTCCCTGCTCCCGCTGACTGTGCCTCTCACGGTGGGAACTGTTTCCAGAGGATGGGTGTCACGAGGACGGGGCTAAGCCATCCATCACAGCCAGCACTAATTGGCTACCCTGCTTCAGAGGCCAAGGAATAAGTGAGCTGCAAAGATTGATGTCCCGTCTCTGCAGCAGGAAAAACTCTCCCGGCCAGGGCTAAGGGTGGATCCCTGCCAGGGACCTGGGATTGCCC
>NW_009929067.1:2711-2922 GCF_000696875.1 Nestor notabilis
TTACCTCCCCATGAACTGACACCTCTGCTTTAACCCTGTGCATGTCTGGAATGCCCTGTCCGCACATCTTCAGTCAACATCACCTCCCTAACCTCAAGTCCCACCACTGGCTGCCAGACCCACAGCTGTAATTGCAAAAGCAGAGGCCTTGCAGGGATGCTGGCCGGGATTCCTGGCTGCAGCGCTGTGGACAGGCTGCCCTGTGCCTTGC
>NW_009929067.1:3315-3685 GCF_000696875.1 Nestor notabilis
AGGGACGCAGCTCTGCTTGGGCAGCCATGGAAACCCCATGGGATGGGGCTTGGAACACCTCGGAGGTGCTGCTGCCTCAGCAAGAGCTTCTGCCCCATAAGTTGGTGTTTGTCCCCCTGAGCCTGTGCCCAGAGAAAGGCTGGGACACACAGCGTGAACACCAGGCATAAGGGGGCTCTGGTGAGTGGGGCTGGGTGATGGCCAGGGACAGGATCACCCTCTGCTCCAAAATCAGCAGTGCATCCCGATGGATTGTGTCAGACAACGCCAGCGCTTTAGGTCCTGGCTGGCCTTGATATGCCTCAGTTTATCCACCCATCATGATGCCAATGCACTGGGCACTCACTGGACAGAGAAGCAGCAAGGACCG
>NW_009929067.1:3742-5363 GCF_000696875.1 Nestor notabilis
GAGGGAAGGGGGCTGAGAGCTTCCCCCCCCCCAGCCACGGCTACTGGCTCATCCAGGAGACAAACCAATGTCAGGGCTCCCCTGTGGCTACACAAAAGGCCGAGAAACTTGCTGTTGGTGGACACAAGTCTGCTCCTCTCTGGTGTTTTGGATCTGGAGCAGGCAATGCAGACAAGGTGAGGTGCCTTTGCCTGTATCAGGATGGTCTGTGTTGAATGCTGTGGTGGGCTCCTGGGCTCTTGCCTTCCAGCTGTGCCCCGGTCTCTGGGCACTGGAAGGACACGGATGCCCTTGAGGCTGCACCCGAGCTACAGCAGCAAGAGCTGGGATGGGAAAACCGAGGCTGGTGAAGCAGCGAGGCCCTGTCCTTCCCCGGGGCCAGGCCCCAGGGCTCGGGGAACACAACGCCTTTGTTTTGCTCCTTGGGCTGCACAAGGAGCCCTTCCCTCAGCCCCACACCACCAACCCTTCAAAAGGGCTGTGCCCCCCTCCCGTTCCCCTAGTGATGCTAATGTGCCAGGGCTCTTCCCAGGAAGCCTGGGAGAGATCAGCCTGGTTAGACAGTTTCACCACTTGTTAAATGTGTGTTTAGCGATCTTGTGAGTAGACAAGAACAAATACAAACAAGCCGGGCTGGAGCGCCCCTGCCCCTCCGCCCTGCCTGGAACGCACCAGCCCCAAAGCCTTTCTTCTCTAACCACTTCAAACTTTCATTTCTTCTGAAGCCACAACAAGGCACACTTTGTAAAGCAAATGAGTAAACAGCAACTTTCAGCTTAAAAGGAAAACAAGGAGGAGGGACTGTTTTTAATTACTGGATTTTAAAAAGAGCTTTATTCGGTTAATTGCTTTCTGTTGTAAAATGTTCTTCTGCGCACAGCCCGGGTTTGAGCTGCATCGCTGCTGGCCAGATGGCATTGCAGAGGTAATGACAGCATGTGCGTTCACTGCTCGGGTACTCAAGTGCCTTTAACATTCACAGACATCCCCCCGAGCCCTCCCAGCCTCATGGAAATGACACGAGGCACCAAGTTCTGCTCAGACAAGACCAGTGGTTTGGCATGTCCAACTCGCATCACTTCCAAAGGACCAGGGGATGAGCAGTCGGCACGCACAGAAAAGCCTCTGTAGTGTTTCAAGCCGAGTTCCCAAAAGGGCTAATTGCTGATGATTGCCACGACTGCAGCGTGTTACCTTCCTCGTCTGGGGTAACAACCCATGTTCGTGCGAGGTGCTGTGCTCAGCTCGGTCCTACCCTTCTGGAGCAGGGAGTGACAGCACCGCGAGGGCTGGCGCGGCAGCGGCGTGCGTGGAGGCATCTGAGCACATACGTGTGCATGTGGCTTGGTGCAGCAAAACGGATTCCAACTGTATCCCTGATGATCACAACCAGCTTGGAAGATACCCCAAGAGCCTGTGGAGACAGGAGGATTAGAATGAAGAGAGCCAGCTAAGAGGTGCACAAAGGGATCGTCAGCAGAAACGCCACCAGCACAGAGCTGTGAAGCTGTCGCTGTGCTGGGGACAGATGGCACAGGGAAGGGACAGGGAGAGGAGGCAGCGGGAGACTCTTCTCCAATTAGATCAGCCTTGGAGGGGAAGTGCAGGAAAGGAAATGGAG
>NW_009929067.1:5472-6001 GCF_000696875.1 Nestor notabilis
CCCAGGGTTGGAGGAGTGTGCCCTCTTTCCTCCCTTGTCAGCTTAGACAGTACCAGGAGGGAGGACACACATGTGGGGAATACAGCCAAGGAGGCTTCTGGTCCTCATTCATTTGGGATGGGGATCATCCCCTGCCCCTCCTCACGCTGGCCAGCATCTGCTGCCTCAGTCAAGAAAAGCTCCAAGCACAGAGGGCAAATGCACATCCCAAGGGCTTCCAAAGCCACCAGCCCTCAGCCACAGAGACCCCAGGGTCAAAGAATGCGGAGTTCAGGGCAGAGGCTGACCCTGCAGCAATTGGGCCCCTGTGCTGCTGTTCCTTCATGGCAAGCTCATGGCTTCTTGTGTGGCTGCTCCCCACGTCGTGTCCCCCCAGTCCGTGCTGGTGCTTTCCATGCGGCTGCTTTGAACAGGCAAGCTTTGCAAAAACACGGACAGGAGAGAACACTGACAGCAGCACCAGGCAGGAGGGAAGCATCCAGACTTACCTGGAGGCTCTCTGGAGCAGCGCTGTGCCTGTGGCAGCAGC
>NW_009929067.1:6184-6926 GCF_000696875.1 Nestor notabilis
TGGCGCCCCCCGCGGCGGGTGGCTCTGCTCCTGCCAGCAGTGAATGAATGCTCACTTTCTCTAACTCAAGTAGCAGGAAGCTAAATCTTGTTCCTTTGCCTTTCAGGCTGGCAGCTGGAACAATTGCCCACCTGTAGCACCACCCCAGGGATGGGAATAAGGAACAGAACACAGTGCTGCCAGAGGAACGGACCGCGTTCCCAGATGATCTCCTGATATTGCATTGCCACCCTGTGCACCCACACAAGAGACGGGGATCAGCGCTGTGCTGGGCAGCGCTGCTGCTTCCAGGCAGCCGTGCGGGCGGGATGGGGTGGGAATGAACACGCAGGGGACATGCACAGAGCACAGCTGCGGTGCACAAGGAGGGGGGTGTGTGTGAGCACATGGGCACGGGCTCGTACGAGCATGTACAGCTACGCGAGTCCTCTCGGGAGACACATACCACTGCGAGGTGAAGTGTCAGGCGCTCTGCAGCAGCTGGGGTGACCGGTGTTCCCATCCCGGGGCTTCCAAACCGATTGGGTTTGTCCCAAGGCTGCCCCTGCATGCCCAGCACCCGGCACAGGCAAGTGCGTGCTGGTGGCTGTGCTCCTGCTTGCTTCCCCTTGCACCAAACGCTCTGCTGCTCCCTCTGCACCCAGCGTGCTTCCCTGCCACCTCCGGCACTCCATCATCAGCTCACAGCCAGGACCAGCGCTCCCGCCAGGATGCTCCCAAGGCAGCGGCCGTCACGGCTGGG
>NW_009929067.1:7142-7498 GCF_000696875.1 Nestor notabilis
CTGGAGGAAGCCCAGATGAGGATAAGGATGCAGGCGGCAGAACCCCTCCGCGCAGGACGGGAGGGCAGTGGGAGGCAGTGACACACACACGCACAGGCCAGCGCTGTTGCTGCGGGAGGAAACTATTAATTTGCTGGGAATAAAGTCGGCAGCGAGTCAAAGCCCATCCTCCCAAAGAGAAAAGCCTCCCCCCGTCCCCTGCCCGCCAGCAGCCCTGTTGCCTTTGTGCTGGGAGACGAGCCCAACACAAGGGCGTCTGTCTGGGCACCATGTCCCCGCGGCGGGATGAAGCGCATCCGTCACTCCCCCCGTGGGACTCGGGGCGCCCTGATCCCACCTCCCAGTGCCACGGCGGG
>NW_009929067.1:7575-19003 GCF_000696875.1 Nestor notabilis
CATATCCTCTGCCCCACCCGTGGTGGCAGCCGCAGCCCCCCTCCCTCTGGCTCTCCGAGCGGGAGCCGGGGTATTCAGGGCTCGGCAGCCTGAATGAAGCCAGATCCCTGGACACATTCCTGTGGTTGGGGTTTTTTTCTCCCTTCCCTTTTTATTCCCCCCCCTTCTTCTCCCTCGCTTGGCACAAGCTAAAGGATTCAAAAGGAAGCCAGGCTTGGCAGACACGGGGGGAGGAGGGAGTGGGGAGATGAAAGAAGGCCTCTCTCCAGCTTTCCCTTCCAGTTCCCACACTCAGCTCCTAATGATTCCCAGCCGCACCTGGAGGAGGCTGCCGAGGAAGCGGGGGCTTGTTTATACAGCCATAGGAAAGGTCCCCGTGGCCCGGCTGTGCTGTGTGGGGTGGCCCCACAGCCCCATCACCCCAGGGGACAAAGGTGCCACCCGAGATGGTGGCTCTTCCTCAGTGCCACACTGGTGTTTACAATGGTGCCCCATGCCAGAGCTGGTGATGAGGAAAACTTCCCCATTCCCAGCTCGGTGGGCTTCAAGCACTGCCCTTCCTCATGGAGGACATAGCCCATGTGGTGGTGGTGGTATGTCCTCCATACCGCCTGGGACCTGTGGGTTAGGGACTGTCTGGGGGCTCAGATGGTTCCAGGGCTGTGCTGAGGCAGCGATGCTGTTCACACACCCCCCAAACACAGGCCTGAAGGGGAAGAAGCACCAGGCCACACCATGGAGGGTGGTGATGCCACTTGCAGCACGTTGGCTCACGAAGGATGCCTGCAACGGGGACTCCTGCCATGGCACCCCCCTGCCGCCACGCAGCCCTTGTTGCCCTCTTGTGGCACCTGCTCAGCACCACAACCATCCCTATCCCTGTCCTTGTCCCTGTGCCCACGGCTGCGGCAGCAGGAACAGGCCCACCATTCCCCGCAGGAATCGTATCCCCACCAGGACGGGTACGAATTTCCATCACGCTTCTACCCGTGCACATATTCCTGGCAGATGCAGCCCTAAAGCGAGCACCGCAGGTTTGCTTGATGGTGAGGGGGAAACCACCGCTCTGCTGATGCTGGCCACGGTGACAAGCATGGACCAGGTCCAGCTGCAGGCTGCTCGCGTGTCCACAGAGCCAGCCCTGGGCTCTGCATCCCCTCTTTGCCACATGGAGAAGGGGTCACCATGCCCTTTGCCCTAAGTGAAAACAAGCAAAAGCCCACTCCTGCGCATTTCTCCACCACACTAATGCCCATCTCCTCCCAAGTCATTCAGCCAGAAAACTTGGCACGGGTTGTGCCATGCTGGCAACGCGGGGCTGCCATTGCTCCAGTGCAGCCCCAGCAGACCTCCTCCTCTCCTCCTCCTCGGTGGGATTATGTGCACGGTCCTGTCTGGCACAGAGCTGCCAGCACAGCTTTGAAGTGCAGCCCTGGTAACAAAGCTTCTGCTGCAGGAATGGGAAAACACCGGGACAGAGGCATCTCCACCTCCATCACTCGCTGGCCTGGGCAGAACTGGAAAAACGAAGCAGTTCTGTAAAAGGGAAAGGTCCAGGCAGAGAACAGGGAATATTTGCTCTGCACATACAATGTTTGCCCTCTTGCATCTTGCCCCAGCCCTTCAACCAAAGGGTTGTTTCCACCAATGTGGGTGACGCACAGAGCTATCTAAGGACCGTCATCAAGCTGTGGAACCCTCTGGCTCCCACGCAGAGCCGGACAAGCCCCAGGTGTGGGGCTAAGGAATAAGCAGGGTGGAAGGTGGGTCTATTTACCCCCCAAACTCCTGGCCAGAGGCCTTAGACAGAAACCACCTGGTGCATCTTCCAAGGCGCCGGCCCAGCGTGGAGCTGCCTCTTTCCCCACCAGCGGGCAATGAGCAGCTCCACACACGCTGCGCTGGGTGGGTGCTTCGCTGGTGGCCTCCCCAGCGCCACATGGCCGAGTCCTGGGTGCACCAGGGGACCCGTTTTAGGCTCCGGTGACAGAGGCATCAGCAAACCCTGCTATAAATAGTGGTGTCGAAGGAATGAGGTGCTCAGGCTGTTCAAATCCTGGCACGGCCGCGCTAGCGCTGATAGCGAGTGCCCTTTGCTTGTTCTCTTGCCGCCAGGTCCTCTTATCTATTCCTCCAAGCCCGGGTGTTTCTGTCACCCTGTCACCCGGTCCCCTGCTCTGACATTTCAGCCTCCTGGGGTGGCTGCAGGTCCCTGCTCACATTTGTTGGCCCTTATTCTGTGCTCCAGAAAGGAGGTAAAACCAAACGTGCTGCAGGGACGAGGTGAAGTCCCCTCATGGCCAATGCCACAGGGTCGTAAGGACAGCCCTGTACTTGCATGGCCCCTACACACTGGGACCTGCTGCTGGCCATGCAGATACGGGGTTTCACTGCACTTCAGAGCACTCCTGGATTGCTGCTTTTCTTCTGCAAGGAGCTGGAGTCATCCTCCAGACCTGACGTTACCTCTGGATCATCCTGGTCTGTGACGGTGATGGGGAAACTGAGGCAGGGAGGTGTCATGACTTACCCTGCACGTACGTGAGGACCAGGAGAGCAGAGCCCACACGCTGCCTGACCTCCTGCCATGCAGCTGGTCATCAGGGATGTCACATCCTCACCAAGAACCCCACGAGTTCTTGGGGTTAAATCCTGGATTCATGATGAGAAGCAGTTCTTTTGCTGCTCAAAGACTGTGATTACCTTGTGAACATCTGCACTGACAATAGCTGAGTGGCAGCATAATCCTCCACCAGCTCTGCCTCCGCCTTCTCCTCCTCCGTGCTCTCCATTTTAAAGCACACTCATCACAAAGCCTGACGAGAACCCCAGAAAACGAGCAACAGAAACAAAAACCTCAGGCTTGCAGCAAACCAACAACGAGACATCACAGACCCATCGCTGGTCCCCAGGAGCAAGTCAAGGGCTCGGAGCGGTCTTTGCATGGACATCAGAGGCAGCTCTTGGCTTTGGCATGGACATCCCGACCTCTCAGGACAGTGTGGACCCACCTGGACTTTCACTGGTGCAACATGGGCCTTATCAGTGCTGGAATTTGTTTTTCCTCCAGGCATCTGGTGGAAGAACACGCAGGGAAAGCATTCCAGCGAGCAGGACACTGCTGAGGGCCATCCATCCGTCCCTTAAACGAACACCCATAGTAGAGATGCTGCCCAGGGGCCTATGGACATTCCTTGGCTATATTTGGTGACAGATGGAGAATTTGTTGTTTCCCCTTAATCCATCTGTTCTCCTTATTGGCAGGGAGGAGCTAACACCAGAACAGCAGTGTCGCTATTCGGATAAACCCGGTACTTCAGCAGCAATAAATCTCCTCTAAAAAGCTTTTGCTGCCTCCCACCTGTTGGCTGGGAGATCAAGTTGACAAAAGTCTTTTGCCAAGCTGTATTTTTACCCCGGACTTCATCACAAGCCCAGGTTACAATAAAAGCCTGTTGACAAAGCAGAGGGATGGAGCTGGATCACAGCACATCTCTCAACTGGAATCCCACCTCTCCCACAGCTCTCCAGTTCCCAGGTAGCTGCTTTATTCTATTTTCTGAACTCCCTTAAACCCCAAAAGGCCCTTTTCCTTCTCAGCACACCCAGCCCCTCACCATAAACATGGGAGGTCCTAAGCCGGGACCCCAGGCTCTTGCTGGCTGCACCAGGAAGCCAAAATACCCATTGTGAGAATGGCAACAGAGCGAGGCTGGGACAACAGTTTATTACAGAACAACACCCCGAGAGGTTCCATTAACAGGGCAGCCCATCCATAAGGAAAACCACTGGAGGACAATGAAGTGAAACCCACAGCAACAACACACAGCAGGAAGTCCAGTCCTCGGCCAGGGCAGCACAAGAGGCACAACTGCACCGGCCCATGCGGGTGGGAGACGTGCCCAGACCTAATCCCCCACCCCAAGGAGACAGCATGGAGGGGCACACAAGGGAAGTACAAGAGCAGCAAATCCACCTCTGCCAGTTGTAGTGATGGAGGAGAAAACAACGTGGGAAGCCATGTGGAGAACAGCAAACAGGGCAGCCACTGCAGGAGCGGAAAATCCTCCCTGCACAAGGACTGGGGAGGTGCAGAGCGAGGTCTGCCTCACTTGGGGCCCATTTGCTGAGCGCCTAAACTGCCCTGGCAGCAGGAGAACCTAAGCAGAGTCACTAAAACTCCTGCCTGCACCATACCCCTGCCCCCAGGCTGCCCCCAGCTCCTGTGCATCTCAGCACAGTGAAAGCTGCTGAGATCCAGGGCCATGCCCCAGAACCATTACACATCGCTAACAGCACCTTCAGACAGAGCATCTCTTCCTGCACAGCACAGCCCTGCCAACACCTCAGATCTGAAACACGCATCCCCCATAGCACCCAGTGCGAGCACCCATCCCCAGTGCCTGTTCTTGCACCCTTATCCAACCCCACCAGCACCCTGGGCTTCCCAAGGGCTTGCTGACAGCTCCATTCCTCTTCCAACATCACCTCTTGGGCTGGCAGGACACTGTGGAAGTGTTTCCTGGGAGGCCAGGCTGTTATCCCAGCTGCCAAAAGGTCTCCAAGATACAGTTCGGATCCCAGTATCTGGGGTTCACGTTGGAAAGACAAGACCTTGTTATAAACCCGTATATTAATAGGTTATGTTCTTAGATACTCATTTCTTTCAAGACTTTGTGTTTGGATTTTAGACTTCTCCCTAAGGCGCTCCTCACCCAGATGTGACAAGTAACAGTCAAAGTGAAATAGTTTTGGGAGGGGGTGGTGGTGGGAAAGTGCAATTTGCTTTTCGCTGCTAGAGCAGGATTTAGTGCAAAGAGAAAAGAGTCTCCCGAGCCATGGGAGGCATCACCAGCTTGTTCCTATGATCATGCAAAGTGCCCTGCGAAGGCGAGCCAGAGGCAGACACGTACCTCAGAAAACCTCAGCCCATGGAGCTGGTGTTTGGAGAAAGCTACTGTCTGACAACACTGAGCATCCTTCGTGCCCAGCCATGGGGTGTACCGCCTACAAAAGACAAAAAAGAGGGGAAAACCCCCACAAGAAAGAAGTAATCTTTAATTCTCCCCCTCCCTCCCCCCCGAGAGCATCCCCTGGGACAGGGCTTTGTGCAGAAGCATCAGTGTGATTTTCACACTGGTCTGGAAGCAGCTCTCCAATTGATTTCTCTTCCTGTTTTCCCATTGGAGCTTTGCTTCTCCCGCACAGCAACACTAGCAGAGGTGTCTATTTTAGGAAACACCAGCGGTTTTGAGAGGCTGAGGAGAAGACGATGATATCAACTCACTGGGCTCAGCCTAGAAAGGGGGAATAAAATCCTTTAATTAAATCCCCCAGACTGAAATCCTCTGCAGATTTACCTAAATGGACTTCAAATGACGTCCCTAATGCATTAGGGTCTGCCTTTAACTTAATTCAAGTCCCAGTTATGTGTCTGCAGAGCCTGGGGTGCTCACAGCAGAGCTGGCCATTGAAGGCCTCACTGAGATGACTATAAATCACACAACTGGGAAACCCAAACCCGAGAACCTGGGCCAGCAACTCACTAACCCAGAGCTCCGATAGAAAACAGGATTTTTGTCTTTCTTTTTCATGTGTTTGCTTCTATTTTTCCTAATTTTAGCGCATGAAAGGAAAGCTGCTCAGCTGACAAAAACCTTGCTGAAAAGACAGGAAAGATTTTCTGGCTGGGGAGGAGGGGCTGGCCCTGTGAAGGAACAATATTATGGTGGAATTCTAGTTAAAAAGGGCAATATTTGGTTTCAAAGCTGCAAGAAGGGGGTTTGTGCGCTCCCAACTTTCCAGTTCAACAGCTCGGCCTGAACATTTGCTTTGTAAGTCAAGGCTTTGGGAATCACCTGGGGTTTTAAAGAAACACCAATAAATTAAACCTGGTATAAACAGTGCACAAAAGGAGGGATCCATCCTCCAGGGGGTTTGCCTGAAGCAAGTGCAGAGGAAAGGGGAAATGGCTCATGGGGCTGCCCGGGAACAGGGACAACGCCAAGACATTGCAATAATACAGAGGCAAAAGGAAGCCTTTCATCAGCCCCTTCCTCCATCCATGCCCCCAGCACGGCTCCCGGTGGGAATAACCTCGTGCTCGCAGGGCAAACACTCTGTGCCTCGAGACCCCAGCCCTGGTCAGAGTGTGGTGCACGGGTGAAGCTGTGCTGACCAGCCAGCTCCACTACTTGCTGTTCGGGGTTTGCTTCTCCTGCGCCGGCCGCTTGTGCTTCTGGGCAATGCCATAGGGGACATGGGCAGCAACGGTGCCCATCTCTTTGGCTCCCTCCACATGGAACATCTGGTCATCAAAGAAGATGTGAGGACGGATCTTCTTCAGCAGCGGCCCCTTGGGAGCCCCAGCCAGGAACAAAGCCTCATCCGTCTCCAGGCCCCAGCTGCGCAGAGTCTTTAGTGCCCGGGCTCCTGAGCTGGCCGCGCTCCTGGCAGTGACCAGGTAGGTGCGAATGGGACATTCCATCCTCAGCCCCTTGGAATAGAACTTCTTCTGCAGCTTCCCCAGGGCCTCCAGGAAGCCTTTCAGGGGTCCCTGTCAAAGCAAGAAGAAACCATCACTGTGCAGACCTCCACATTATCCCTTCCTCCAGACACCCAGTGGAGCAGAGCCAGAGGTGCGACTAACCCCTTCTCCCTGTGAGCCCCAGAAACAACAGCAAGGGGCCAGCCGCAGCCATCCCATGGGCCAGCTGACCCACGGCATCTCACACTCCATGTGCCACCCCCTGGCTTGCTCCCAGAAACAAGAACATCCCTGTGGGCTGCCTTCCAGAGGCTATTTCTGGCTGGACCCCAGCACTACCTGTGCCAGAGGCTTGTTCTCGTGAGCCTTTTCATGCTCAAAAAACATGTCCAAGCCATGAGCCTTCACAATCTGCTCCGACTCGTCAGAGAAGAGCACAGCATCACCATCGAATGCCACCCGCAGCTGGTTCTCCGACACTTCCAGGTCTTTGCTGGGGCTGAAGATGGTGGCTGCAGCGATCCCTGTGGAGGTAGAGCGTGAGGCAAGAAGCAGCAGTTACCCAAGGACCCAGCCTCGCAGCTTATTCATTGAGGAGCAAAGCAAAACACACCAGGCTGGAAGCAAACACTGCAAGGAGATGCACACACCCAATAGTGCCTGAAGCTTGGCCCCAAGACCTTTTACAGCAAAGCCAAATCCCCGGATGACAAACCTCCCTTGGCATACAAGAATTAACGGGGAAAAACAGTGCTTTTGCCTTAGAAGAGCTGTGGAGCTTGAGAAAAACCTTATTTCTATGGAAACTAGAGGCTCTTTGGAGCATCGAGGATGGGATGCAAGACAAGCCAGACCCTAGCTTTCCCATAGACACAGGGACATTGGAGCTATAGCTGTTGACACCAACCCTCTGGGGGCTCCAGGCTCCCCCCGCTTTCCCCCACAAGCCAAACCTCAGACTCACCCTCTTCAATGGCCCCACTCACTTTCTCGGCGTCGGAGGAGAGGTAGAGGTTGGTGTGATAGGCCTTGAGGTAACAGATGGGGCTGTTCCCTCCCGTCATGCAGAACCTCTCGATGAACAGATCTGAGGGCAGACGGACCCGGGGTGAGCCCGGCTGCCCCACAACAGCCTTGACACTGTTTCCCCATGGCCTCCCAAGAGTGGCAGGATGGGGCTAACTTGGGTACTGCTGTTCAACAGCGTGGCTGGCGGCCACAGCATCCTCACCACCAACCAGCTGCCACTCAGAGCCCAGGAAACTTGGGAGAGGTGGGTTCAGCGCGTGGTTTGGAGGGAGAGATAGGAGGATGTCTCCTTATCCCGCTGGCATGCAATAATGCTGCCCAAAAGCCACGGGCACCCATGCAGAGCACAGCTCCGCTCTCAGCTCACCGTAGTGGTTGATGCTGTTGATCAAGCGAACCCCAACCTGGGCATGGTTGTTGGTCATGAGGACGATGTCAAAGAGCTCCTCGCTGTCGGGGTAGAGCTCACGCAGCTTCATGTTCACCGCCTCCAGCGCCTGCAGCACCCAGGGTGAGGGGGAAGGAGTCAGTGAGCCCCTGGCACGGCCCTGACCCCCTTAGCACCGAGCAAAACACTTCTGTGACCAAAGCTGGGGATCTGACCAACCCCAACAACACCCCGAGCCACGGTGACACCAGCAAGTGGCTTCAGCTGGGAAAAAGAGACTGATGTGGGGAAAATAATTGGAGCTACTCTGCTGTTTGCACACACAAAAGGTTTCAAGCTCTCATTAGGAGCTGGGAATAACTCAGAGTTACAGGTAAGTGTTTCTCAAGCAATCAGAAACAAGACCACGTCTCTCCCCACCAAGCAACACCCCGAGCCACGGTGACACCAGCAAGTGGCTTCAGCTGGGAAAAAGAGACTGATGTGGGGAAAATACTTGGAGCTACTCTGCTGTTTGCACACACAAAAGGTTTCAAGCTCTCATTAGGAGCTGGGAATAACTCAGAGTTACAGGTAAGTGTTTCTCAAGCAATCAGAAACAAGACCACGTCTCTCCCCACCAAGTGGATTAGGTTATTCAGTGGGAATGGGCAAGAGGTTGCTCTGGTGAGAGCCAGGACACAAACCTGCCCTAAATCCAGGGGAATTAAGGGAAATTCCACTGGGGCAGAAATTGGAAAATATTTGTACAGTTTGAAATGCCTCATTGCAACGTGTCAGCATTAGAAGTTGGCGGCTCCAGCAAGGCTGAATTCAGCCAGTTCAAAAGAATAAATACAATTTAATTTAAAAAACCAAACAAATAAAAATATGAGAATTCCCCAAAGGGAAATGATCCAAAAAGAAGATTTCTTCAGCTCTTGGGCTCCGTTGCTAATTTGGAAAATCCAGCATTTCCTCAGTCTTGGAAGAAGCACATCACTTGCCAGGAAGTTTATTTGACCTCTGTTTGCTCCGTGGCTATACCCCCTCTGCCACACTGCTCATTTCCCACCCCTTCCCTCCACAAGCACCCCATTGCCCTCCCCTCTCCCCAAACATTTTGGGTGAGGACCACGGAGCAGGTCATGGCTTCGGCAGGTGGATGCTCACCTTGACGAAGGGGAAGGCAGCCCCGGGGAGGAAGGGCTCGTTCTCGTGGTCCAGCTGGTATTTCACATAGGCCTCCACCCCCTGCTCGTTGTAAATCTTCTGCTCCTCCTCCATGCGGAACAGCGCGCGCGAGGACACCGCGATGGTGATGGCGTTCTCGGGCTTGGGCTGCAGGGGAAGAGGGGCAATGGGGAGGCAGCCCCTGCGCCAGACCCGAGGTGGGATCTGCTGACTTCCAGCATGAGCGGCCATGGTGCGGGTGACACCTTCACAGCGATGTGCAGGATAATGGGGCAGCTGCAATGCTTTTGACAGGCAAAGCCCTGATGCATCCCCACACATTCAGGATACCCAAAAGCCTTTTCCTGCTGCTCTCACCATGCCCAAGCCCTCCCAAAGCAAACAGGCTCCCAGGATCCATCCACGTCCCAGGAGAAGCACTCAAGCCCAGGCAGAAGGAATTTGGGTGGCTTTTCCCCCCCTCCCCAGCCAGGAAAAGCCACACACTGCGGCTTGGCCTGCTCCACACTCCCACGATGCTGTCCAGATGTGACAAACAGCCCGTGCCAGCTCAGCTCATAAAAACACTTGATATAGTTATTGTGGGCGGAAACATGACAAACAGGTGGTGCAAGCAGTGATTTATGAGTCATTATTATTAATGTTCGAGGGCTTGATCCAAAATCTGACTTCAGAGTAAGCAAGGGGCCTTGGCAGCGAGAAAGGGGACACCAGGAAAGTCAATCTCATCTTGACCCCCACCCGTCCTTCCTCTCCCCTCGGAGGGCAGAAGGGTGTTAATCCCCATCACTTGCTCACAAGCATGAAAGCAAGTTCGTTACTGATGGCCAACAAGAAATCCTCACTCCCAGAACAGCAAATCCTAAGGAAGGACAGTGGTGCAGCCGCCCTGAACCCCGCAAACTGCCCACAGCAAACCCCGGGAGCAGGACGGGGTTTGGGGCTCACACCCGGGATGCTCCCTGGGAGCAATCCCAGTCCACACGCTCTCTGGCTGTGCCCAAGGACGCATCCCACAGGGAGCCTGTGAAATCCAGGTCATCGACACTCCAGAAACACCTCACCCTCAGCTCCTTTGTGACTTCCAGGATCCTGGCACTGCCCCTGTGAGTAATGCTCCAGCAATGCAGTTTGCCAGGGGGCAGGAGGGCACCTTCACCACCTCCTCACACCCAGGTGCTCCGAAGTTCAAGCTCCCACCCCGCCTAGGGCTGAGCTCTACAGGAACAGAGCCTGGCAGGGACACAGCACCCATCAGTGCTGGGGATCCTGCCCTGGGGCTCACCCTGCTCCCCGCTGATCCTGCCCAGCCTGGAGACGCACCCAGGGCTGAGTCAGTGCAGCCTTAATGCCATTCCCAGCCCCATGAGCAGTACCTGAGGCCAGCCCTGCAGCACGGCCGTTCCCTGACACCTCTCCAAAGCCACAGCAGTACCCAAAACCCCGCACACAGATTACACAGTGGGTGCTGAGGACTAGACACACATTAGCTCAGGCTGAGAACATCACTGTGGCCAGAGGGATCCCTTTCCCACAGTGTTTGCAGAGGAATTAGGTCTCATTTGGAAGAATCTGTTTTGCACAAGCACATAAACACCCTCCAGGGCACAGAAGATCACCCAGGTCCATGCAGAAGCTGACCAGTGACACCAGCAACACTCCTGCCAGTGAACAACAGCCAGGTCCCCATCTCACCTTCACCCACCCAATGGGTGTTAGCTATTAACCTGGAGTGCCAAGACTTGGCCTGTGACAACTCATTAATTAATAACTCTGGTGTTATGGACCATTTATTAGCTGAAAATATTAATAACTAGTAAAGGTCTTGGGACATCCGGCCATTAGCCTTCAGCAAGGAGCCCCATTGCTCCATGCTGATCCCGAGTTCCTGCCAGCGCTGGGTTATGTATCCAGGTGCACAGGAGATCTGTTGGGTGTTTGCTCCCTGCTCCTGGTCCCCGACGGACAATGGGGCAGAGCATCCTGCACAGGAGGACCCCCAGCAGCACGCACAGCACAGGGAGATGTTCCAGGGGATGAGGTCCTGGCACAGGGTGCCCAGAGAAGCTGTGGCTGCCCCATCCCTGGCAGTGTTCAAGGCCAGGTTGGACACAGGGGCTTGGAGCAACCTGCTCTAGTGGAAGGTGTCCCTGCCCGCGGGAAGGGGCTGGAACTGGATGAGCTTTAAGGTCCCTTCAACACAAACCAGTCTGGGACTCTACGAGGTGTGTGTGGGGCTGTAAGCAGAGCCTAGCTGGGTGCCCTGCCTGGATTTGCACCTCTATCTCCCCACACCTTGCACCAGGCGGGTGCCAAGACCACAAGCACTTGCGCAACGGCAGCAGGCTGCT
>NW_009929067.1:19022-20459 GCF_000696875.1 Nestor notabilis
CCCAGGAGGTTCATTTAAGAGGCAATAAACACAGCAATAAAAATCACCATAAGCCTGGGGCCTCGCTCTGCCCCAGCCTGGGCTGCTGGAGCCCCAGCTGCCTCCGGGTGGGAAACCCGGCCTCCAGGAATGGGACCTGCCGGATCCTGTTTGCTCCTGCCAAGGAAGATTTGCACCTTTGGAGGACTTTCTGCAGGAACATCTCACCCGGGTGCTAACGCAGCGCTGGGCTGGGCTGGGATTATCCCTGTTTGTTCGCTCGGAAATGCTGACGTTTCCAAAATAAGGCACTTCTGCTCTGCGAGGAGGGATCCGCATTTGGACATTCCTTTGAAGTGGAGGTTTCACTTGGAAGTGTTCCCTCCTCAAGGTTGGTTGGATGCTTCTCCATCCCCACTGGTCCTGCAGATGATCATTACTACACCCGAAAACAGGCTATGGGAACCGCAGCACCCCAAGTCCTCCATCGGAGCGCTGCAAACAACCCAACAAACCCCACTTTGCCCTGAAACATCACAGTCTGGGGGGAAATACCCTTCATTTTTAATAGGAAGTGTGTGCACGGAGAGGTCCTGCTCACAGCCCTCACTGGGTTGTGTTGAGTCCCACGCGCTGCTGTGGAGCTCAGCACCCATCCCAACACAGCCTCCTGCTGCCCCGGCCCGGGTGGGTTTGGGCGCTCTGAATGGCAAACCCTGATTCACCCTCAGAGCAGCAGCCAAGGTCAGCCAAGGTCAGGAAGTGGCTGGGGGGGCTCGGCCCAGTGGGTGCGGGGCTCTGCCCAGCCAAATCCAGCTGAATGTGCTGCCTGGGGATTCATGATGAGCTCCTCTCCCTTCCCATGGGAAGGTCAGATCCAGCCCTATCCTGAACATCAAGCAAGAGGTTCATGATGTGTTTAACAGAAGAACGAGCAGGGCAGCGTGGGGGGAAGGTCCCATCCCACCCCTGGGCTCATCCACACAGGACAGATGACCAGGAACATGTCCTGACAGCCCAGCCCTCTGAAGAGGAACATCACCCCTTGGCACAGAGGCAATGGCTGGTCCACAAGGTCCAAGAAAACCCATCTCAGAAGCATCAGTGACCCCTTCCAGCAGGTTCCAGCTCCATAAAGTGCAAAATCCATCCCAGACCCGAACACCCCAGTTTTGGGTACAGATGTATTTCTGTACATTGCACATTCTTCTCCGCAGACCCAACAGCTGCTGCCTTTAAATCACTCTTCTAATCACATATAAATCCTAAGCGTCCCCCCAGGGATTGGGAGTAAAATCCCACACGCTCCCAGATGTGCCCACAGTGGTACTAACACCAACACTGCCACCCCTGGAAGCCATCCCTGGCTGGCTCTGAGGAGGAGCCACAGCGGGGATCCCATTCTGCACCCCTTCATCCTTTTGCACTGCCCGGAGCTGAATCTGCTGCACCAACATC
>NW_009929067.1:20490-21139 GCF_000696875.1 Nestor notabilis
CCCTAAAAACCTGGAGGAACCCTGGATGCTGCAGAAGACCAAAACTGGCCAAACTGGATGATGAATATTGGTGAGATTTGGCCACAGAAAGGGAAGGGCTTGCTCCAGGCTCAAGCATGGTCCCTACCACAGCTAAAGCATCCCAAAAATGAGGCACCCCAGTGATCCGGATAGGTCCCCATGGGTGCAGGGGACGGGCAGAGCAGGGTGACCAGAGGAGCAGAGCTCCCACCATCCCAGCCTCTCCTCCCCGCAGTGTCACTGGAGAGGCTGTGGGACATATCCCGCATTGCTGAGGGGTGACAGGTCCCATCGCTGACCTCCCCGGCTGGCAGGAGCAGGCTTGGGAAGAGCAGAGACCCCTGCAAAGCCGGGGAGCCCCATGGGGATGTCATGTCCACCCATATCCCAGCCTGGAATGGGCTCCCACCACCCTACAGCCCCTCTGCAGGAGGAGCAGAGCCCACAGCTCGCTCCTGTTCCCCCACCACCGGTACCTGCTCCGGCTGCCGGAGCCGCTGAGCCGAGAGGACGGGTGACAGCGAGCTCCACTGCCCACATGCACGAGGGAGCCCCGGGCAGGCTCAAGCCCCCTGCCTGGGATCAGATTAAAGTTCAGGGCAATGGCTGGGATGGTTCTGAGCTTTCC
>NW_009929067.1:21910-22146 GCF_000696875.1 Nestor notabilis
GACCCAGGGGTTCCCCAAGAACCTGGATTGAGGTGAAGGCTCCAGGAAAAAACAGGGATGTGCAGGGGGACCCTGAAGAAGCCAGAGGACATGGGGCACTCAGAGGGTTCCATGGGGAACCCAGGGAAGATAAGGCACCTAGAAAGACCCTGGAGCATCTGCAGGAGATGGGGCATCCAGAGACACCCAGAGGGTTCCACGGGTGAACCCAGAACAGATGAGGCACCACATCACTG
>NW_009929068.1:0-551 GCF_000696875.1 Nestor notabilis
GACGGCTCAGGGTGCACCACGGCCATCCGGCCCTCCTGTCCTCAAAGCTCCTGTGCCAAAGGAGAGGCAAAGCCGAGGAGCCAGGGATGAGCTGTGCAGAAACCAGTGTGTTTTCGGGAGCAGATGGCTGTGGGCTGCCAGGCCGGGAGCGCGCAGGAGCTGGGTGCAGCGGGCTCAGCAGCTGCGGTATTAACGCTGCAGGCGGCTCTTGGCGAGCGCGGGGAGGGTGTCATCTCAGCAGCATTAGAATAGGTTGAGTTCATAGAATCACAGCATGGTCTGGGTTGGAAGGGCCCTTAAAAGCTCATCTAGTTCCAGCCCCCTGCCACGTGCATCCTTCACCTGCTGGTGATGCTTTGTGGAGTTCAGCCAAGGGTCCCACTCACTGCCTTCTTTGCAAGGGCACGCTGCTGGCTCATGTCCAACCTGGTGTCCACCAGGACCCCCGAGTCCTGTCCTGCAAGGCCACTTCCAAGCTGGGTGCTCCCCAGCATGTCCTGGTGCCCAGAGTTGTTCTTCCCCAGGGCAGGACTCTGCACTTCCCTGCTGAA
>NW_009929068.1:576-982 GCF_000696875.1 Nestor notabilis
CTCCAGGGTGTTGAGGTCCCTCTGGACGGCAGCATGACCATCTCTCCTCCTAGCCACGGAGAGCTCCATGCCCTGCTGCTGCTCTCACACAAAGGGTAGTTTCCTGTCCTCATCTTTGCCCCAGCTCCTCTTCACAGGCCTCTGTGTAATTGTTGGGGTTCTCTTTAGTGGTGTAGGATTAGGTGGAAGAGTGTCCTGATCTGGCACAAGAATGTTTGTGAGGTGAGAAGTGCTTTGTGCAGTTTGCTTCTGTGGTGGGGATGGTGGCCAAGTACATTGGGAAAAGGATGACGAGCAGGGAGCAGTGCTCCCTGAATCACAGAATCCCAGCCTGGTTTGGGTTGAAGGGACCTTAAGGCTCCTCCAGTTTCAACCCCTGCCACAGGCAGGGGGACCCTCCCCCTCA
>NW_009929068.1:994-1392 GCF_000696875.1 Nestor notabilis
CACCTGGGCTTTGGACCCGGCCGGGGATGGGGCAGCCACAGCTTCTCTGGGCACCCTGTGCCAGCGCCTCAGCACCCTCCCAGGGAAGAGCTTCTGCCTCAGAGCTCATCTCAGTCTCCCCTCTGGCAGGTTAAAGCCATTCCCCTTGTCCTGTCCATACGATCTCTTGTAAATGCAAGTGCTGAGGGATCTGTCTTATTAGATGAGCTGGACTTGCTTGGTGGAATAAAACAAGCATGTGCCCTGTCACACACAGCCTTGGGCACTGTCAGTGTAGGACAAAAGTTTGTGTAACCCATCCACTGATCCTGGTTCATGTAATAAGACATCGCCTCTCCCTGCAAGGCTCATTGCCTGCGCCATGCCTTAGGATGACGTGCTGTGGTTGGAAGGGCCAG
>NW_009929068.1:1537-1833 GCF_000696875.1 Nestor notabilis
AGCGCTACTACCGAAACGTGCATGCTGTCGTCTTCGTTTATGATGTCACGAAGATGTCATCCTTCACTAACCTCAAGACGTGGATCGAGGAGTGCAATGGGCACGCGGTGTCCCCCCTTGTCCCCAGGGTGCTCGTTGGGAACAAGTGTGACTTGAAGGACCTGATCCAAGTGCCATCCAGCATGGCCCTCAAGTTCGCCGATGCTCATAATATGCTTTTGTTTGAGACCTCGGCCAAGGACCCTAAGGAGAGCCAGAACGTGGATGCCATCTTCATGTGCCTGGCCTGCCGGCTG
>NW_009929069.1:0-596 GCF_000696875.1 Nestor notabilis
CAGCGGCGCTGCTGAGCGCTCCTGGGGCCTGGAGATGTGCACGCACTGCCCTGGCCTTGGTGGGGACAAACATGGAGTAAGAAAGAGCCTGACTTCCAACAACAACACATTCTGGAGGGGCCAGGAAAGGAGAGGGGTCCTGCTGTCCACAGACCCCTGAGCCAGGGAGCTGGGCACAGCCACAAAGCCAGGATCAGGGCCCCTATGCCATCGTGCCAGGCTTCGTACAGGGATGCTGTGGAGTGCTTGGTGTTCCTCCTGCTCCTCCTAGACCTCAGCACCACCTCAGCACCAAAGCCCCTGCTACAGGAGCCGTATGTCCCTGCAGCACCTCTGTGTCCACCCTGAGACATCTCTCCCATGCTGAGGCTGTGGCTGGCCACCAGCTCCCTCCTTCCATTAGCCCCATGCCCCTGCAAACCAGCCCTGGATAGCTGCAGGCATCTCTGGAGGGCCAGGGCTGGAACAAGCCCTGCTGCCTGCAGGAGATGGGTGCTGGGTGTCATGCAGCTCGCCTTGTAGGGGGTGAAGGGAAGCTGGCAAAGCCAGCTCTGAACTGGCTGGGCTGGGTTTGCTCAGCTGATGGAGGATCACCA
>NW_009929069.1:732-1366 GCF_000696875.1 Nestor notabilis
GATGGCACCTCGAGGTGTGAGCAGGAACAGTGGGGAGCAAAATTAGTGTGGAGGAGACACAACAGGGTCCAGCCAATGGATGGAGTGAGCTGTCAGGAAGGCTTCTGCCCTGCAAAAGAGTAGGGAACTGGAGTGTGCTTTTCACACCACTACACACATGCTCACCTCTTCTTCCACCCCAGACACCTGCAGCAATGAACCCTGTGGCCAGACCATCACAAAACAGGCAAATGTAGGAACCACTGTGAGCTGAGCCCTGCTTTGCAGTGGGGACACAGGGCTGCAGGCCAGTGTGACACGAGCTGGTGGGGTGAGCACAAGTTACCGGTGGGGTGAGAACGAGACACTGGAAAGCAGCCACCAGCGCAGCCCTGGAGGATGCTCAGCATCTGCCAGGAGAGCAGGGAGTGGGGTGGACAAACCCAGGGAGAGGGAGCTGGGGTCCTCCAAGGAGCCCGAGCCACCACTGATGTGCTTGGCCAGGAACAGGAAGGACTTCCCTAGAGCTGCTGAGAGCAGACTGGGGAAAAATCCCAACTGCTTGGTTCAGCCCCTGCACACACACAGCTCCAGTGGCCCGTGGCAGGACTAGCCCTGATTTTGCCACGGGGCAGGGGCAAACCACCCCGCACGA
>NW_009929069.1:1404-4921 GCF_000696875.1 Nestor notabilis
AAAGGGAACTGCACCGAGCTCAGCGCAGCCGTGTGCTGCCTCGGCGCTGTAGAGCAGCCTTGGTGCACAGCACAGAGCTAGGACAGCACGAGTGGCATGTCCTCAGGACATGCTGGGGCTCCTCTGGGGCACAGAGCCCTGCCACACCACTTCTGACCCCTGTACCCCTCACTATGTCAGGCACCCCATGCCTGCGGTACCAAGCTCATCCCTATCCCATGCCCTGTCAGCCCAGCATCCTCCTTGGGAACCAGCATGGAGCTGGCATCTCCCAGCCCCGCCACCCCCATCCTTTCTCCCCTCTACATGGCCACGCAGCCCCTGCTCTCGGTGGGCTGGCTTTGAGTGAAGCACAACTAACTGCTGCCATTAAACAAACCCTATAATTAGAAACCAGGTTTCCTAAATGAAGTGAAAAATGTAACGTTAGCCTCTGTTTGTTCGCTGGATGCTGCTCTCTTGTTCCATGACCCAGAGGGGTCGTGCCCTGTGGTTTCTGAGAAGCCTTAATAAGGTAATGTTTAGGAGGTTACTATCTTTACAACTCTTGTCTTATTACAACTCCATAAGAAAAACATTTGGGGCAAAGCAGGATTCCTTGGCGCGGGTTTGTTTTCGTTACTCCTTCGCTTAGATGCTGCCCAGCGAGCCCTCCTCACCACCATTCAGTTCCAGTATCTCCACAAAAGTGGCTTGTTTTCCACCCCCCCGTGCTGAGCTCCAGCCCTTGGGCTGGGTGTGAGGGACGGGTGGTCCCAGGGGGCCGGCACAGCCCTGCTCCCATCGTGGGCAGGCAGTGGGGTGATGCTGTGGGGCGGTGATGGAGAGGGTGCCCTGGGCAGTATCTGAGGGCTGCTCCCACCTTCCTGAGAGCCCAGGGAGCCCCCTCTCCCATGAGCCCTGTTAACATCCAAGCACGCTGAATTTAGAGCCTTTTCATCTGCTGCTGCACATCAGAGGGTGCTGGGGGCCAGTGGGTGTTTCTAAGCCCCTTGAGTGTATCATTACACCCCGGAGCAGGCAGCCCCTGCCTCCCTTGCCCCCATGCATGCACCATCTCCATTGCAGGGGCAGGACGGTGATGAATGGGTGAGCTGCGCTCTGAAGGTGACCTTCAGGACTGGCCTGTGCTGCTCTGTAAATCCCTTCTCACCACAGACTGCTGAAACAACAGCACATAGGAGCAGAGGATGGGCACCAGGGCAGGAGGCTTTCTGCCCTGACTTCACCACCAGTTCCCACCTGGTGACCACTCCGCAGTGGGTCCTCACACATGCAGCAGTGTCCCCATGCCCAGGGCTGTGGGGAGCAGAGGTTTGATGTGAGCACAGTGCACCAGGGCAGACGTCACTGTTGCTGCTGAGTGTTCCATTTACCTCCACGTTCAGATGTGCCTTGGGAAACTGGGAGCTTGGACACCTGCCCATAAGCAAAAGCCACCAAAGCCCTAAAAACAAGGGACTTTCTCCTTGCAGATCCAGATGGCATCGCTGCCCTGAGCTCCCTGCAGCAGCATGGCCTTAAAGGGAGGGCAGCAGGGATGGCTCCAGGCTGCCCTGTGTCCTGCTTGGGGCTGCAGAACCAGCCCTTCCCATGGCCAGGAGCTGGGGTGCAGATGATATCCTGGCAGGACCATGTCTCACCTTTGCAATCTGTCATGAAATACAGCCACCGCTCCAACGTGCTCAGGGGTCAGTGACTGACCGCTTCTTTGTCTGCCTTAGGCTGCAGGGGGAAGCAAAACCAACTTACTTGGAAGCCCCACATTGCCTATCCATGCTCTGCACTGGTTGGCAATGGCGCACAGCATGTACAGACTGAGGCCGGGAGCCCAAAGGACTGGGAAAGGCCAGAGGGCAAGCTCAGGAGACACAGAGGGAGCAGGGCATGGGTCCAAGTGTCCACTGGGCTTAGCAGGCTGATGGGACATGTGCCCAGGTGGTCCCTGCAGCCTCCCTGCCTGCCCTGCTTTATCCTATGGGAATCAGGGGCTGCCCCACACAGAGAAGGCAGAGGGGTCCCACTGTCACTGGGGTCTGTCCCTACTGTGCCCTGCTCCAAGCCCCTCTAGTCTTCCCCCACAGGAGCAGGGAGCCACCGCGGCGCAGTGTCGAGCAGGGGCGGAAGCAAGCGTGTCCAGCATGGGAAGCAGGAGAGCAGGCTTTTTCCATCAGGTGCTCTGTCTCCAGGAGCAGGAGGCAAAAGAAAACAAAAGGCAGGAGAGGAGCAGGGCAGGAGGAACCTGTGCGTCTGGATCGTGTAACCAGCGACGTGCTGTAAATGCTGGGCGGCTGATGGATGTGCCGGCAGCAGGATGTGCCGGACGCGCACCCTCCCTCCCACCCTGGCGTCATGGAGGCCTGCTGACAGACGCTGCTGGCCCTGTGTGAGCCTCCTGGGTGCTGCTGGCCTCACAGCACAGCCCTGCCTCCTGACCCGGAGCCTGGCTGTTATCTCACACATGTGATCCAAAAGGCGTGATTTACAGACAGCCCCAAGCATCACCCAGCTCCCCGACCGAGGAGACAGCCGGATTAAGGCCATATAAATAATACTGGCCTTTGATGTACAACCCAGAAGCAGCGAGACCCCAGGCTGCCAACAGCTCATCCAGCCCTTCATGCAGCCACCGTGGTCACCCCTCCTGCCCATGGCATCCCGGCACTTCATGTGGCTCCATGGCCACAAGCACCAACACTGGGTGATATCCCTTCGCTCCCATGGGTAAACCCTTCCCACCAGGGACTCTGGGGACAGCACCAGCGTCACAGGGGCACAGGAGGGGACAGGCCGCAGGGGAGGGCACCGACTCTGCTCGATGCCAGCACCAAGTTCCTGGCCACCGTCTCCAGCTGGGCTATGGCTCTGTGTTTGTGCAGCGGCAGGAGCCGGCAGAATTCAGCACTTTTTGTTTTTCCCTTTTTTGAGAATGGGGAGTTTTAATTCCCACCAAACAATGTTCTTTTTCCAGTGAGCTTAAAATAAGCCTTTTTGGCCCGGGTGTCTCTGGAGCTCCTCACACGCTGCTCAGGGCTTTGTGCAAATATGGATGTGAGTGAGCTCCACGCTGCCGGCTCCTGCCAGGGGGGCCTGGCCCCAGCCCTCCTCCCTGCTGCAGTGTGGGGCTGGATGGGGTGAGGCCGGAGCACACTTACGTTTGATGAATGGAAAATGTTGCTCATGCAGAGGTAGGAGGTGCTACCATGGCAGTGCCGGAGCCTCTTGCCTGCCCCAGGCACACAGTGTGTGTGTGCTCAGGTGTGCTGGGGCGTCACAAGCCCTGCGGAGGATCCGGGCTCTGGAGCTGTGTGGTGCCCGGGAAGTGGCCATGCCCTGCAGTGTGGCACCAGCAGTGGAGGGACCACAGACCCCATGTCAGTGGCTCCCACCCCAGCAGGGACATTCCTACTTGTGACAAAGGCAAAAAGCTGTTTTCTGCGTGGGAACTGTGGTCTGATTGCCCCCATTGCCTTACCTGCGGTTCTCATTGTGTGCTCTGCCACATGCTCTCTGGCCC
>NW_009929069.1:4935-5530 GCF_000696875.1 Nestor notabilis
TGGCCTGTCATGGCACAGCCACCCTTCAGCCATCTGTGCTGGGAGCTCAGGCTTGGCCAGGGATATGGCAGCAGGTTCTGTGATGGTCACCCTGGGAAATATGTGCCAGGATTTACTCAAGGCAGGCAGAATCTATCTATCTTCATGGCTGCTCCTGCCCTGCTTAGGACACCACCCAAGTTTCCTGTGGCAGTGGGGTGATGTGGCAGGCAGATAGCAGAGATGAGCAGTGCAACAAACCCAAAAGCACATCCCGTCTTCCCTCTGGGTCACCCACTCCCAGGGAAGCCGTGCAGGGATTTCCAGCCACCCGCTCCCTTGCCTCCCTGCAGCAGGATGACCCCAGCACACCCAGCTCCCACAGGAGCAGCACCACAGCTGGCACTGGCAAATCCAGTGTGTTGGCTGTTCCATCCCAGCTGGGAGGCAGGGGAGCCGCTCACACACACTGGTCCTTCCCTTGTGCGAGGAGATGGGGAAAAGCCACCCCCATCCCTCCCCACTTATCAGATGTGGCCATGTCTGGAAAGCCCTGGTTTCCTTTTCACCAAAAAAGATCAAAACTGGGTAGTTGGCTGCCGGTGCAGATGCCTCT
>NW_009929069.1:5806-6127 GCF_000696875.1 Nestor notabilis
CAGTGCACAGCACTGGGCCTCGTCTGGGAGGATGGCAAAGCCCCCGAAATGCTGTTAACGTGGGGCTGCCCTGTGGATGGGAGCAGCTGGACTGTGCTCCCTGCTGCATCCCAGGGATGGTGGGGCTGGGAGTAGGAGAGGGACAGAATGACTTGGGCGCACAGTGAGTTTTACCCTATTCACGGGGTTTCCTAGAGGCCCAGTTCATGGACTGGGAAAAGGAGGTGGAAATTTCCCACTGCTCTACAAAGCACAAGGGCCTTCAAACCCCTGGGGATGAACAAAGTCGGCAGGCAGAGGGAAACTCAGCATTTAGCGCTG
>NW_009929070.1:0-12346 GCF_000696875.1 Nestor notabilis
CCCTTCCCTCCAGCGTATCAACCAAACCACAAAGATTGGTACTGCTGGCAAAGTTGCTGAGGGTGCACTCAATCCCACTGTCTATATCACCAACAAAGATATTGAACAACACAGGTCCCAACACTGATCCCTGAGGAACACCACTCATTACTGGTCTCCAACTGGGCATTGAGCCGTTGACCACAACTCTTTGTGTGCGGCTATCCAGCCAGTTCTTTATCCACTGTGTGGTCCATCCATCAACTTGATGTCTCTCCAATTTAGAGACAAGGAGGTCATGCGGGACAGTGTTGAATGCAAGACTGGTGTTCTAGACTGGCAGAACAACTTGAAAGCAATTTCTTTTAGTTCAGAGAAACCCATTGTATTCTAGTAGCATCTGGAAGTTCCTTAAATAAGAACATCAAAATAACAATTTTGATTGCAAATTGATAGGCACAAACCAGGTGAGTCTGTTGATCTATTTAATAACTATTTTTACTGGAACAGTGGATAGGCAGAGCTTTAAGACAGGTCCCAAAAGGAGCTCTCAGGCAGTCTGAGTAGAGCCACCTGGGTTGTGTGGCAGAGGCAGTGCTCTCCTCTCTACTTTTCTAAAATGATGAGACTGCTGTGCCAGCTCTCCAGTAGATCTTTGCTGGTAACAGTGACTGGCACAGCATAAGCTATTGGAGTTATAGTCAGTAGGGTAGTTCTGAGCAGCTCATAAACCCCAGCCATTGACAAGAGGCAGAGCTACAGGAAGACCATTGCACCAGTGAGAGATTTTAAGAAAATACAGTTGTAGACACAAACAGTGGCTGTTGGCAGGCTCTTCACTGCAACTCTTGTAACTATGACAAAGTGGACTTCCTTCCTAACTCTGTGTTTCTGTGGCCACTAGTCCCATTGCCCTGAAGCAGAAAAGAAGGTTTCACTAAAACAGGCTAACTTTGTTTCAGGAGCATGAACTTCCCAGAGAATGGAAGAAGAATGCACTGACGTTCATTTCTAGGTTCTGTGTTCTGGGTATACAATGTGCCTTAGAAGTCTGCAGAGAATTCTGCTTGTAAACTAATCCTAATTTGTTCTAAGATCAGTTAAGTACTTGCACTTTTAATTTATTTTTTGATTGGGGATGCTGAGAATGGAGTGCAGCAGCTTATTCACTTGCAGTAACTTTGAAACACAGCTTAAAAACTTGGCTTTGAAATGATATTTGCACTCTCAGGCTCAGCCATGAGGCTAGTAGCCTGATTTATTGTAACTTCTTGTGCAGAAACTGTGCATATGGCATAGTTTGTCATCCTTGGAAGCTGGCAAGGATGGACTCAGACTTCTCAGACTTTTTCGTTTTGTTCTTCAAGCAGTTGTCAAGACAGCTGTGGGGATTCCAGCTGCATAAGTCTCTTAAGAATTTCATCCTATTTCCACATCCAAAGAAATGACTAATATTCAAAGGCCGAGATGGCAGAAGTGAAAGTATTAAATGAAGAGTGGTGCTGTTGGAGGAAATGGAGACTAGATGTCTTAAAAGATGAATAAAAGGATTCAGAACTTTACTCTGGGCTATTAGTCCAGTGCCTGTCACTCCTCTCCTAGTTTGCAACTGCTGCCTTCTTATGCTCTTTCCTGGGCAGGAAGGCTGTTGCACAGGGGTCAGGATCAGAACCGCTTCTAAAAGACAGCTGTACTACTCCCAGAGGATCTGCCCTATGACAGAAGGACATTGCTCTGACTAGATGTGACAGCTCTGAGCTGTAGCTGAGATACAGAACCTGAGAAATGTTAAGAAAACTCACTTTGGATAACACTAGCACTTCAGTTTGCAGTGCTTTCTCCATGCTTAAGTCTCTGTTTCTCATCCCTCCTGTTATCCACTGGTGCCTCATGGAGGCATGCTCACTCTGTGCTGCTGGTGTATTCTGGCTGCCTGCAGCTCATTTGGGTGACGAATGATTCAAGTGAGTGCTAGAGGTATCCACCTGGACCAGATTATTGCCTCATAAAAATAGGAATGAAAGGAAGAGTCTGTGAATGGATTTCACACTGAGGATGAGTGTTAATGATTGTCAAGATCACTGTCACTATTCAGAGTGAATTAAGATTTTGTTTTAAGGCAGCACAACTAATCATGTAGAGTGAAAAGGGGATCAAGATGCTTTCTGCATCACAGCAGACATACTTCATAATAATAAGCAGAGAGACATCAAGGCTGTCACATCAATATCAATGATACTGTCATGCAAACCCTGCCAGCCGTATTGCATTATTTAAAAAATATAATACTCCACACAGAGACTGCAACACTAAATACGCTCGAGAAAATAATCAAAACAAATGCACAGAGAGATAAAGAAAAAGAGCAGCTCATGATCACATGTGTTAGCATTGATTCAGTAGTTTTTAGGTTTCAGCTCCCTGGGAAATGAACAAAAATTTTCTGGTGTAAAGCTTTAGACAGATAGAGACTTAAAGGGAAAGACATGTGAAGACCACAAGCTGCAAGAAGAGATGAAAATGGGGACTGTTATGGGAAGATAGAAAAAGCTGAGGCTCATTTACAGTTTCTAGCTGGCAAAATTGTGTGGCTACAGGTCTGCTTGTTCATCTATGCCTGATCTCACTCCCTGTTATGATAAAGACTGAACTTCTGTGGACTTTAAGTGAGCTGCTCACAGCCCTTGATTCTGCAATGTTTGGTGGGCAAAACAACACAAAAGATGACAGAAAGGTCATGTCTCTCAGAAGGGCAAGAATATCAGAGCCAGATAGTTCTTCTCCCTGGTCTGAGGGAGAAATGTTATTTATTTACCTTATTTCATGACTACATTGTTCATGTTTTCTCTGTATCACCTTCTGCATACATTTCCCTTTCAGCCTCAAAAGAAGAGACAAGGCAAATTCAAATGAAGACAAGAAAGCTATGCATATGCTTTTTAAAAAGGAGCTTTGTGTGCTTGTGCACAGAGAAGCAATTTTGCAAGTATTGAATGTGTCCTGATGTTCCTCAGAAGTACTTATTTTCCTCTGCACGTGGCAGAGCTGCACTGTGAGCCCATTTAACAGACTGACACATCTTTAGCAGAACAGAATGTGAATTTACTTAAAACTTGAAGTTGTCTATTACTGATGTGTTAGAATTAGCCACATAACACAGTGGCCTACACACTATTGTGTAAGTGGATTACTTTTATTACGCTTCCACTTAACTTTTAAGATAATTACTATGAAAATATTTGAAATATTAATTAAGTTTCTGTATGAATTACAATTTTTATTTCATAAACTTGTTGGCTTTTTTTTTTTATTTTTTTTATTTCAATCCTTAATATCCTGCATTTCCATTAGACTAAAAATGACTGAAATAAGGGAAAAAGGAGCTCTGCAATCACGGTAGACAAGTTGGTTTAATATCCAGTGAAAGAAGAATACAGTTCTAGAGTAGCTGGATTAATTAAGTAATATGGCAAAACAAAGCATGTGTTATTATCATTTTCAGTATGCTTTAGGATTTAGGGAGGCCTGAGGGCTTAAATTTCAACTTTTCTTCACACAAAAAGTACTGATATCTATAATTATCCTGGGTGTCAAGATATAAAATGTATCTTATATACATAAGTGTATTCATGTCTTATAAAAATCTAAATAAGATACATTTTGTTTAACATATTATGTATCTTATTATATTTTAATATATTTTCTATATCTCTCTATATATAGAATACATAGATATATAGACATTTAAACTGCTGCTATTACAGAACACAGGCTTAAAAAAAGGGAAGAAAAATCCCAACCTCTAACATGATCAGAAACTAAACAATCTGAGGAAAGAAACCAGTAAGTGCTCCTGAGGAAGTGAGTGAAATAAATGATGTGACCCAGTTTGCTTTTACTGAAAATCTTCTGTTGCCTGGAGCGTTGCAAAAATCAATCAGACAGGTGAAAATAGAAAGTGAACGACCACTGGATGGTTTAACAAATTTGTAAAACTTTCATAGGAAACCTGGAGACCCTGAAAATGATTCTGAATAAGTTCACACACCAACTGCAAAAAGACACACAGATCACATCCCAGAAAATGACACTTGCTTAAGTTACCCTTACATACATTGAGTAGACCAACAGAACATTTTAAAAAAACCCTGCACCCCTGGATGTGCAGGGGAAGAGTTCTCATTGCAGCACAGCATGGGGAATGGCACAAAAGACACAGAGTAGTGATATTCAGTGGAAGATGTGCAGAACTCACTTGTTGTCACTGTGGAAATTAGGTATTGTGAAGCTTTGTTAACTACAGGGATTAATTTCTTCCCTGATTAGAGGTAGAAAACAGTGGTTGGTCTTGCTTGATCTATTGGGTCTGATCTGAATGACTGATGAAGAATTGCCCAATACATGGAGGACCAGGGATTGGCAATAATTTCTGCTGACTGATGACTGGGATAGAAATAGCATGACATGGGTTTGAGAAGGATTCAGCTGTTGACATGATGGGAATTCTGCTGGTAAGCATCTGGGAAGCACTCAACACTGCAAAGGTCTTGAGGCAAACCTGTAGGCAATGTTTGCCTGTGTATAAAGACCTGGGTACAAGTGCCAATTTTGTTATTCCTGTCCAGACTGGGGACCATGCAATATTGTCTTGTGTTGGCCAATGATCTGTGGATCTACTTGGAGATGAGAACCATCTGGGAGCAGATGGGTTATAAGTGAGAGATCAGTCCCAAAGGAGAGTGAACAGAGAAGAAAGCCAATCGCTACCACTTTGGAAATAAGATCCTTGACAGAAATTGTAAAGGTGAGGACAGAATAGACCTGTGGCAAGGTGAATTCAGGTAAACTGATAAGTGACAATAAGAAAACCTTTCATCAAAACATAGACAAAAGTGTTTAGAGTCCAAGAGTTCAACCACTGACTTTTTGTATGGCCATGCTAAAAACAAACCTGAAAAACCCCCAAAACTGGGCAGCATGAAATAAAGTCTAACAGCAGCAACAGACAGATGATGTGAGCAAAACTGGCAAAACCATGTATTTCCATTCAGAACAATGAAAACAAATAAACCAGTGATTACTAATAAAGATACGAACCTATGTGAAATGTTGACATTTATCAAATATTCTGCAACAGCAAATGAGCTTATTTTGAAAAGTATCATGTTCCCGGCCTGAAAGTGCATGAAATAAGTAAAGACATAGAGACAATTAATATATTTTGAGAAAAAAGTTGTACTGAGCAATGAAGAAGGTAATCAGTCAAAGCAATAAAGGAAAAACATCAGAGAAAGCTGTATCAGGTTATGCTTAAGAGCCAGTGAATAAAAACCAGCTGCACATTTTAAGTATTTTATGTTTTTAATTCTCAAAATAAATGTGCCTACATAGCAGTGTAAAGTCTGTATGAAGATGGTAGTAGAGTTTTCTTGTGGATATTAAATGCTAAAAGAGTCAAATGTTCATAGATGTTGGTAAAATGCTTTATTATGCCAGTGCTTATCAATAGAAAACAATCTAAAATAGTCTTTGAGGTCAAGTGTTCTTGAACAAGAGTGGGATAGTTGCTCAAAAAATAAATTCAACAATTTCACTGTTACTCTCTTCACTGTCCAGTCTCACTTAAGGAAGTCTTGCTGAACAAGTATGTAAGACTGTGAAGATAACACTATCACACTCTTTTCTACAGCACTCTGAGAGCACTGCATGGCTACCGCTCTGTCAGGGACAAATGAACACTAAGGTGTTCACTTGAATGTCTGTTTTTGGCTATTGCAACCTTAACTTTTTAATATTTTGTATCACTTAGAATTGATAATTACCATTAGGAACAGCAACAATAATATGCATGCACTTCCTTGTTTAAAACACAGTTGTACTCTGTGATCTCTAGCTTCTGTATGGTGCCAAGTGTGTAAGAAAAGTTATTTGCCACAGGAAATATTTTATCTCTTGATCTGCTTAATACTTTGCTAATAGAATCCAATGTACTTATGCCTTTGTCCAGTTTATCTTTTACACGGAGTTTGCCCAGGGAATTATTCCCACATATATTGGTCAAAATACTACGAAGCATTTAATCAATTACCAGAAAAGGAGAATACCTTACTATAAGTTCGTGTTTTAAATATCATATCAGACTGTAAGCAGCACCATAGGACAAGAGGAATTTAGACAAATTTCTGAATGGTTGTAATTGCTATCTCCATATGCTTTATTTAGGTATTTTTATAGAGGTATTTAATTACAATGCCAAGTTTGTCTTGTTCTAACTCAGAACAAGAGCTCATCTTTATCAGATTCCTCTATTTAGCTTTTTCTGAAAAATACAACTAAAAAAGTGATGAAGAATTATAAAACCCTAGTATGCATTGACATCAAGGGTCTTGACAAATAAATGCATTTACTGTTAATGGATGACTGCTTCAAAGTTAGCACAATTTCAGAATTGGCACTAGAAAACAGCCAAATGTCAGAAAGCATACAATACGGAACTAACAGTGGGTTTGATTATCTGCATCTCTCCTGCTCTCTACAGTGCAGGTATAAATTTATGCAATTTTTACACATAGAATATATTGCTGATTTGCCACAATACTTTTAGACTTACAGAAAAGATAAGATGTTAGTTGGATATCAACCCAAATCAGAAGCCATCCAGCACTTCAACAATGAAGAAAGTAGTATACAGCTTACATGTGATCTCTGGTGTCTGGAAGTTTTTGAAGAGCTTCATATTCCAGAGCTCTAGGAGCACCTTGAAAAGAGAGGAATTATAGCTGTGTCATTATAGCTGTATCAATATGGACAGTGGGAACAAACACCTCTGCAAATCCAATACAGTTGTGCCTGAAACATCATGTTTGTCAAAAATTAAAACAAAATGAAGAAGTTCCGGAGCTGTCATATCATGCCTGGCTTCCATTTTCCTAATCTGAAAATTGTTGCACCCATAGAAAAAGCTGTCCTCTGCCTGAAAGGTGGGGATAGAGATGAAGTATACCCATTGGGCCAAATTCCCAGTACACCTGAGATAATATGAATAGAGAGAGCTGAAAGTCATTAGAAAACATGTATCATTAATACTGCTTTATGATCTACATTCTTAAGGTTTTTTCTTAGATCTTCAGCTGCCTGACAGGCACAGTCATGGAAATAGTAGAAGAGCTTATTATTTCCTATTATTCCTGTTTCCTCTAAATGTGGAAATCTGACAGTGGTGAGCATCTAGGATGTTTGTCCTAGTACTTCCTATTTTTCAGTGTGGTTAGCTGAGGAAGACCTAGTGTTTTGGGGCTCTGGGATTTGTTACCCATCCTGGAGATTGGGTTATAGTTTGCTCACCTGTAGGTGACAGTTAACTCGTCAAGTCTTAGACTTTCAGTGGTGACAGAAGTGGTGACTATATTATGTGTGGGGTAGAGATCAATTTAAAAAGTTCAACCAATATGTTTAGATTAACAGTTAGGATTAAGAAACCTTTGTCAGGAGTTTGATCATGGCAGCTGGGCAAAAATATATCTGGTCAGCTGATTGCATGTAGCACAGATTGGGCATATTTAACATGCAGTATACAAACGGATGTATGCTCACTGATCTGCTCCACTATTTCATAAATGTTTTTGTCTTAACATAAGGCCCATGAAAAAGGCCACTGTTTTCCAAAAATCAAATTTGCTATCAGATGAGATTGATTTTCTTTGCTTTTATTAAACAAGTTAACACATCATTAGAACTAAAAGCCCAGCCTCTCCAAAGGAAAATACCTATATTAAAGATTTTGTCTAAAGGATTTAATGAAGTTGTTCCAGTAGATGTTCTTTCAGGGAGAAGGGGAATGTTTACCATGGATGAAAGAAGAACTTTGTGAAAAGAAAATTTTATCAGATACTTTATTAATTAATGAAGGCTTTCAGAGACTTCGGCAGAGGGCATGAGATCAGTCTGTATAGGAAAAAAGTTCATTTGAACATGGTGTCTCATGTTTGCATACTTACTCCAGCTTAGTATTTTTCTCCATCTTCTGTCAACACCCAATTTTGAACAAGGGTTTTTAGAGACATTCTTGAAGTAAGCTACATTAAATTATTTAGGCTGTTTTCTAAACCTCTTTAGGAAATTCATAGGACACTGCACAATTGCCGGCCACACACCCCACCCCATCTGTATTAGAGGGGAGAAGCCATTAGAGGGGAGAAATGTGCTAAAAGTGACAGGAAAGCCCAGTGTGCATGCAAACACTTGTCTTCAATAATTAGCAAGTAATAGGAAAGAAATCATCACATATGTACAAATGACAAATGAACTCGTGCCTCAACAATATGTTACTTTGCTATGATTGAGCATGCAAGTTCATTTGTAAAGTGGTAATTCAAATGGTGTAATGGGAGATCCGTTTGTTTGCTTCCTCCCCCCAACCTCCAAAGACAGAGCATTAGTTAAAAAAACAAATGAAGGAAAATTCCCCAAAGAACCTTAACAAGGAACAAGAAAAACATCCATTGTAAACAGCGGGTGGGTCTTCTGACAGGCTTTGTTTGCAAATGATAACAATTACAGGTAATTTTTCATTTCAATTGGAAGAACAGGTATTAAAAAAAAAAAAAAAGACAGAGTGAGAGAAACAGAGAGCGAGTGAGATTTCCCAAGTGTCTTATTCCCTCCCAGGTCTACAACCTAACAGGAGTGTAGAGAGCTCGATAGTTTCTTCTCATTCCATTAAGTGAGATCTAATTGTGTCTCTTCTGTCTGTTGGCAGATGTGGCTTCTACATAACAACAGCCCAGAGACAGAGCTGCCTGATTAATGCCTCCAGCTGTCATATGCCCCATTATCTGTGCATTTGCATAACTTAATGGTTTAGGACAGGGGAGAGAGGATGCTTAATTTAATGTTTAGCAGGCCCTTGATAGCTGAATAATTTAAAAACTGTCAAGGGAGGTCAGTCCTACAGCGATTCAGCAAGACAGCTATGATTTCTGAATATCATTAAATTCCTTACTTAGTATAATTTGAAAAAAAAAAAAGGAAGAACAACAATGCCTGAAAGGAGGCCCTGCTTTTCTGTTAACTATTCCTTCCCTGAGGACTAGCAGAAAGACTTGGGGAAAAAACATCAGTTTATAATATGGCCAAGAGAGAAAGGGTTGACTATATGCTTTCTCTCTCCCATTCCCCCTATGAGTGTCTCCCCCTCCTCCACCCCGCCATGAGTCTTCTTCTCATAGCTCAAGGGTGGAAATACAGAATTAAGTTAAATTCAACTAACAGCCCAACATGCTTTGAACAGGAAACACTCTTGGTTTCATTAGATGCTAATGAATATTATTAAGCTAATCTGCCATTTGTTTTCTAATTATGTGTCAGAAAGCACTGCAGTGGCAGCTGAGGCAACTGCCAGGGTGCATTTACTTATCTTCCAATCCTGTGTTTACTGACCGACTATAGAAAGTGATTAGGATCAAATAAAAAGAGATAAAAAATAAATATTTTTTTTTTCAGGTTGATTGCTGCTGTTCTTTTCCACGTTCATTAACTTCTGCATGACATTTGACTGGTTTTTAAGAAGCAATAAAACGGACTTATTTAGGTCTGCTTGGGAGGCATTCTGCCATAACATGAAAATGTATGAAAGAAGTGTTTCATGGCTGGACTGACCCTAGGTATTGAGTCTGGCTGAGATGGAGTTAATTTTCCCCAGAGCAGCCTTCCTAGGACTGTGTGGTGTATTGGCAGCTAGGAAGGTGTTGGTAACACATCAGTGTTTTGGCTACTGCTGAGCAGTGCTCGCACAGCATCAAGGCTGACTCCAACATTCCCCCTCACCAGTAGGCGGAGGTGGGCAAGATCTGGGGTAGGACACAGCCAAGACAGCTGACCTAAACTCACCAGTGGGATATTCCATACCATATTACATCTGCCCAGCAGATGTAATAAATCTAAGAGAAAGGTAGAGAGGGGATATTCGTTATTATGAAGTTTGTCTTCTGGAGTAACTGCTGCATGTAGTGAAGCCCTGCTTACTACAAAGTGACTGGACGTTGCCTGCTGATGGGAAATAGAGAATAACTCTTTTGTTTTCCTTTGCTTCTGCATGCAGTCTTTGCTTTTGCTTTATTAAACTGCCTTCACCTTGACCCATGAGGGTTTTTTTTCTGTGAAAATACCAGTACCTGATGTATGTTACAGCAATGTGTGTGTACACAAAGACCATACACACCTATACACACAAATACATGTACACAACAGGGTGAGTTATCTCAAAAGTTTCTTTTTTCATGTTCTAGATCAATAGCTTAGAACATCACCTGACGTGGAAGCACCTAGTATTCCTCTGAGACTCAAAAAAAGGGTAGGGAAAACTGAGTTGGAGGATTATACTGTGTTAAAGGATAGAGATTGCTATGGCTGATTGGCAATTGCCCAAGATTTTATAAGGGATTGAGAACTTCCTGTCTTTGTGCTGTAAAAATCTCCTTCTAAGCTATTTTTTCTTTACATTTTATAAATATGGAAACTCATAAATTTTCTGCTGAATTAATTATTCCACTAGTTTATTCTGTAAATAATGATCTGCATCCTCACCTTACAGTTTTTACACTTGACAAAGACTTTTGGTGGGATGGGATAGTACAGCTGTAACTCTCAACTTACTCTGCTCACATAGAGCGTGGAAAGGAAAAAGAAATCGTCTCTGTTGCTGGGTTGTTTGGTCCTTTTTATGATCTTTCCCTGACATATGCAGCACTCACTAGAAAAGGGTATAGGACTCAATGGAACATTGGTCAGGTGTTGTGTGGCGATTTTTACACACAGAACTGGTCTATGGTAGCAAAGTCATGGATAGCTCTGGCTTGCACTCGTGACATGAGAGGAAATGAGAGATGATGCTGGGGTTTTTTTGTTTAGGTACATTTCTGTTACTTGCTTGGAGAAAGCAAGATTTTTTACTCACTGATATTGTTTCAGTGTTTGTTTAATTTTCTTTTCAGCTGCTTTGTTTTAAAAATGGAAGTTGAGAAACACATGTGCATTGTGAAGCTCAGTTTCTTAGAGGTAGATTTCCACCAGGTTCATTTTTGGCCATTGCCTTTTTGCTTCTTCCTAGCAGGGAACTGATTAGAAGCAGTATGAAGTCCAAGTAGAAACTGGGATCTTTTATTTGGTGGAAACATGTAGTTCCAGCATAGAGACTTCACTTTTAAGCATGTATTTTTGCACTGTTGGCTTTAGAATAATTTTGCTCCATTTTTTTTCTGAGACAAATATAGTATTGCTGGAAACCTGTAATGACAAGGTTGTCCATTCTTATGCTTCTACTAACAGAACAAGAATAAGAAAATAGGAAGGGAAAAAAATACTTATGCGTGCTAACATAAATCTTCACAGTCGTTCCAATCAGCACATATGGTACAGTAACATTGCCCACTGCTTTGAGACCCTCTAATGGAAGACCATATGGGCTCCTGCTGCATCAAAACACAATAGGCCTGTGTTTAGGACTCTGCAGTGACCTGGATTTAGAACTTCCTTGCTTTTATTGGTTTGTGTGTCTGCATCAATATTTTTCTTCCAGCATAGTGTTGTTGGTTTTTTTTCTGATTCCTTTGTTCAGTGACAGATTCCTATGGATAGAGCAAGACAAATGTGTGCCTGTGTTTTTTGTATTTCATGTGGTTGCCTTTGCATATTCTGGGACATTCAAGATTTCAGAAAAAGTAAGAGAACATTACAACTGGATCACTTTGTCAGAATAAATTCATAGAGAGAAAAATTATTTTCCTTTCTCTGGTGCATATTTTTTGAATCACAAAAATGATTGTTTGGAATCATGGAAATTGTGGTGCCATCCTAGGAGTTTCCAATGTTTCACAGTCAGCACCTTGCTAAAGTCACTCTGTCCTATGGTTACAATGAGAGAGCTAGAATGTAAAATGTTAAAACTGTGGTACTAGGATGTTGTAAATTTTGTTTACCTAAAGGTTTATGCACTATTACTGAAGTGGGCACAATTAATACCCCTGGATTTAAACACTCCAGCATGCTGATACTTGGTACTAAGGATATTTTCTAAAGCTAGAACATACTTCCTTGTTTTTAACTTACTCACTGATCCTTAAAAATAATCAGTCACAACCTCTTTTTTCCATGTAAAACATGCATATCCTCCATTGATTCCATACTGGTTTCCTTCAAAAGATTCTCTTTATTTTCCATCATGTGTTTTGGCCAGCTTTTTTTATCATTTTACTGTACCCCTTGGCTGACTTTAGGGCTCCTGAAATCCACTGGACTTACAGCCCTCCAGCAAGTTATGGCTCTTTAGCCCAGTCCTCAGCTGGAGGAGGGTGGGTGATATCCTCCATTT